>NW_026521528.1:0-5029 GCF_021234435.1 Artibeus jamaicensis
TAGTACAATGTTATAAAAGGAAATAAGTACGTAGTTATATGATACTTATTGTTAAGTTTTAAAGAAGATACACAATAATAAATATATATTTACATAGAGAAAACCAGAAAAAACCAGGATGAAGAGAGTTTGAATTGTTGCACAATAGCTGATTTTTCTTTATAATTTTCTTGTATTTTACAAGAATTTAAAGACAAATTCAAACTGTTCAATGCTTTTAACAGATTGATATGTCAAAGGTGATGATGGGGGATTCAAGGTGGCAGAGGAGTAAGTGAAAGCCACAAATCCCAGGACCAATATGGAATTGCAACAATTGCAGAGAAATCATCTTGAATAACCAACTGAACGCTAGGTGGAGAAGTCACAGCATGGACAGATAGAAGAAAGACAGCACATGTATGGTAGGGAGTGTGGAGGAGACATGAGAGGGCTGGCCGGCTCCCCATGGGAGGATGGAGTGCTGGTAGACATTTCAGAGGCCAGGGGTTGCCCTTGAGAAGTCTGAGGTTGAAACCCACAGCACCAGAGCTTAGATTCAGCTGTGGAAAGCAGAGGCGTTATTTGGCCAGGAGAGATTGTTGGAAAGGGCTGAACTAATAAAATTTCCTTGCAGCCACTTTCACTGGGTGTCAGCAATGGTAGGGCCCAGTGACTGGAGATACTTGAGGAGAGTCTGGGGAGAAAACTCAGAAACAGTGCCAGATCCTGTGCTAACTCATCCACAATACTGCAGGAGCCATCTCTTGCAGGCAGAGCATCTTCTCCAGCCTGAGGGGAACATATCCACCCTCAGGAAAATTCCCTGTCCCACTGAGGGTAAAGCCAGCCAACAGCTGATTGTAGAGTATTAGATTAACACCAGAACGGGTTTAATGGTGATTAGTTTAATACCTAAGGTAGAAATATAAAGAAGTAGCCAAAATGGGAAACAAAGAAACAGACCCCAAAATGGAAGAACAAGAGAATTTCTAGAAGAACAGATGAAATGGAAGTAAACAATTAATCAGATAGAAAGTTTAGAGTAAGGATTAAAAGGATACTTAACAGTATGAAAAAGGCATAGAAACCATGTAAAAAGAATCAGTCAGATATAAAGAATGTAATATCTGTCCAGTTCCTCCTAACACCATTTGTTGAAGAGGCTATCTTACTCCATTTTATGTTTCTGTCCCCTTTGTTGAATATTAATTGACCATAGAGATTCTGTTTATTTCTTCGTTCTGTTCCATTGGTTTATGTGCCCATTTTTATGCCAGTACCAGGCTGTTTTGATTACAGTGGCCTTGTAATACAGTTTGGTATCAGGTAATGTGATCCTTTTTACTTTGCTCTTCTTTCTAAAAACTGCAGTGCTATTTGGGGTGATTTACGTTTCCACATAAATTTTTGAAGTGTTTGTTCTATGTCTGTGAAATATGGTATTATGGTACATTTATACAATGGAATTCTATGCAGCAGGAAGAAAGAAGGAGCTTCTACCCTTTTTGAAAGCACAGATGAACCTGGAAAGCATTATGCTAAGTGAAATAAGCCAAGCAGTGAAAGATAAATACCAAAGGATCTCACTTTTAACAGTAACCTAAAGAAAAAAATAAGCAAACAAACAAGCAAAATGTAATCAAAGACCCTGAAACAGAGAATAGGCTGACAGTGTCCAGAGGGGAGAGGGGAGGGAATTTCAGGGGAAAAGGGAAGGGTTTACAGGAACAAGTGTAAAGGACATATGGACAATAACAAAGAGGAGTGGAAATGAGAGGGAGGCAGGGAGGGCTGGGGCAGTAGACTGGGATGGGAGTAAAAGGCAGAAAACTGTACTTGAACAACAATTAAAATAAAAAAATAAAAAGAATGGGCAGTCCTGAGAGGGAAGTTTATAGCAATACAGGCCTACCTAAAGAAGATAGAAACATTTCAAACAAACAACCTAACCCTACGCCTGCAAGAACTCGAGAACAACAACAAAGACAGCCCAGAGCAAGCAGAAGGAAGGAAATAACCAAGATTAGAGCAGAATAAATGACATAGAAACTAAAAGCACAATTGTAAGGATCAATGAATCCAGAGCTGGTTCTTGAGAAGATAAACAAAATAGACAAGCCTTTAAGTAGGCTCATCAAGAAAAGAAGGGAACAGACACAAATAAACACAATCAGAAATGAAAGAAGAGAGATTACAACTGATACCACAGAAATAGAAGGGGTTGTAAGAAATTACTATGAAGAACTGTATGCCAAGAAATGTGAAAACCTAGGGGAAATGGACACATTTCTAGAAAAATACAATCTTCCAAACTCAGTGAAAAAGAAGCAGAAAATCTGAATACACCAACAGCAAAAGAAATTGAAGCAGTAATCAAAGACTCCCATCACACAAAAAGCCCCAGACCAGATGGTTTCACAGGAGGCTCCTACAAAGCATTTAAGGAGCTAACCTATTTGTCAGAGACTATTCCAAAAAATCCAGAAGGATGGAAAACTCCCAAATTCCTTTTATGAAGCCAGCATCATCATAATTCCAAAACCAGATAGAGACACAACAAAGAAAGAAAACTTCAGGCCAATATCGCTGATGAACATAGACGCTAAAATCCTCAACAAAATATTGGCAAATCGCATCCAACAATATATCATACACCATGACCAAGCGGGATTCATCCCGGGGATGCAAGGATGGTTCAATATTCGCAAATCAGTAAATGTAATAAATCACATAAACAAAAGCAAAGACAAAAATCACATGATCATATCAATAGATGCGGAAAAGTTTGATAAAACTGTAACACCCATTTATGATAAAAACATTCAGCAAAGTGGATTAAAGGGACTCACAAATAATAAAGGCATTATATGAGAAACCTACAAAGAATATCATACTCACGGGGAAAACTAAAAAAGCTTCACTAAGATCAGGAACAACACAAGGTTGTCCACTTTCACCACTTCTATTCAATATAGTATTGGAAGTTTTAGCCACAGCCATCAGGCAAGAAAGGAAATAAAAGGCATCCAAATAGGAAAGGAGGAAGCAAACTGTCACTGTTTGCAGATGACATGATAGTGTACATGGAAAATGCTATAGACTCACCTCAAAACTGCTCAAACCACTAATGAGTTTGGCAAAACAGCTGGTTACAAAGTCAATATCCAGAAAATCAAAGGCATTTTTGTATACCAACAGTGAATCAGCAGAAGCAGAAATAAAGAAATCCCATTTGATATAGCAAAAGAAAATAAAATATCTGGGAATAAACCTAACTAAGGAGGTAAAACCTGTATGCAGAAAACTACACCAGCCCTGAAGAATGAAATCAAGGAAGACACAAACAAATGGAAACATATACCTTGTTCAGGATTGGAAGAATTAACATCATCAAAATGTCCATACTACCCAGAGCAATATACAGATTCAATGCACACTTATTAAAGTACCAATGGCATATTTCACAGCCATAGAACAAACACTTTCAAAATTCTATATGGAACCAAACTAGCCCAAATAGCAGCTGCTCTTTTGAGAAAGAAGAACAAAGTGTGGGGGATCACAATACCTGATATCAAACTGTGGCCATACAAGGCCACTGTAATCAAAACAGCCTGGTACTGGCATACAGGCGCATAGACCAATGGAACAGAACAGAGAGCCCAGAAATCAACCTTAAATTTCTACAGTCAATTAATATTTTAAGGTAAGTAAACACATAAAAATGGAGTAAACATAGCCTCTTCAACAAATGGTGTTGGGGAGAACTGACAAAGTGCAAAAAAATGAAACTTGAGCACAGACTTACACCATACACCAAAATAAATTCAAGGTGGATAAAAGACTAAATGTAAGTCGTGACACCATTAAAGTCCAGGAGAACATTGGCAAGAAAATCTCAGATATTTTACACAAATGCAACTTCTTTATTGATATGTCCCCTAGAGCAAGGAATGTAAAGAAAGAATAAACAAATGGGATCTCAATAAAATGAACATGGCTAAAGAAACAGTATTAAATTAGCAAGATCCAACTGTATGGGAAAACATATTTGCCAATGATACCTCAGACAAGGCTGATCCAAAAAAATAAACAAAGAACTTACACGACTACCTCTAAGAAGACACCCAATCCAACTAAAAATGCTAAAAGACTTGAACAAAAACAATTCTCCAAGGAGAACATTTGCAACATTCAGAGACACATGAAGAGATGCTCAATATCGTTAGCTATCAGAGAGATGCAAATTAAAACCACAATGAGATACCACTTTACACCAGTCAGGATGGCTATCATAAACAAAGCAACAAACAACAACTGTTGGAGAGGTGGGGAAAAGGGGTCCTTAGTTCACTGTTGGTGGATTGCAGACTGGTACAACTTATGCAAAAACAGTATGGAATTTTCTCAGAAAATAAAAATCGACTGTTTTGGAACTCACAATTCCACTGCTGGGATTATATCCTAAGAATCCTAAAACATCAATTTCAAAAGAACCTGCACCACAATGTTCATAGCAGCACAATTTACAGTAAGAGCTGGTTAAACCAGGGTGCCCATCAGTAAATGAATGGATCAAAAAATTCGTAAGTGGATGCACACACAATGGAATTCTCTGCAGCAGAGAGAAAGAAGGAGCTACTACCTTTGCAACAACATGGATGGAAACTGAAAGTATTATGCTGAGTGAAATAGGCCAGGTGCTGAAAGACAATACCATATGATCTCACCTTAACAGGAAGCTAAACAAAAAACAAACAAGCAAGCAGAAAAAAGAACCCAAAGACAATGAAATAGAGAACAAGGGGACAGTGACCAGAGGGGAGAGGGAAGAGAAGTTAAGGGGAAAAAAGAGGAATTTGGAGGAACAAATAGAAGGACACAGGGACGAGAACTAAGGGGGGGCACAAGAGGGAGGTGGGGAGCAAGGGGGGGAGGCTGGGATGGGAAAAATAGACAAAAAACTGTACTTGAAAAATAACTAAATAAAATTAAAAAAATAAATAAAAAAGGTGATCAAAAGAAAAAAAATAAATAAAAAGAATGT
>NW_026521529.1:0-15732 GCF_021234435.1 Artibeus jamaicensis
ATAACAAAACATTTTGGAAGATATGGCTAGGCTATAGATAAGGGTAGATGAAACTACATGTGTATAGACATTTGGGGAAGAATCCATGCAAAGTAATTTAAATGCATTATGTGGAAGAGGTTGGGACATTGATCTTTGATGTGGGTGGAAAGGAACAGGAAACATGCTAGGTGGGAAACAGGCCAAAAAGTAAATTCGTGATTGCAGAAAAACTTAAAGCACTTGTAAATTTTATTTTAAAAAACTATAAATGTTTATGTATATTTATATTTTAAAATGATGAAGATTTAGGAAAAACATCAAGGAAGATGTTTCATAAACTAAAATATCTCAGCCCCACATCTGTGAAGTTTGCCTGATCCACTCTGAGATCTGAAAGCCTGGCTCTCCAGCCACTGCTATGAAAGAGCCCTCTCAGCTATGCTCCATCACTCCTCCACAGGGCTCCTGTTTCTTAATTCTACTGGGGAGGTTAAGTTTAGTCTTTGGTTGTCAGGTGTTATTATTTCACAATGAGGTGCCTTGGAGGTTCTTTCAAAATTCTTTTGGGTAAAATACCCAATGATGTCCTTTCAAAAACTTCATGTCCTTCTGCTCTGTGGTATCTCCTTAAATGATTCCCTTGATCTGTTCCTCCTCTACATTTTCCTTGTCAGTCTGTCTTAACTTCAATTATATGGCTATTAAATTGTGTGTGTTAAGGCTTATCTTCTTATACTTTCTCTCAAAGTTACTTTTATTCCATTTTAATCTCTTTATCTAATTTTATGGGATATGTCATCAGTTTTATCTCACAGCCATTTAAATAATTTTTATTTCTGAAATCACTTAACAAATATCTCAGACCTCTACCTCTTTCCATAGTAGTTTTATTTTCTTAGTAACATGCTGTGCAATATAAATTCTTGTATCTCTCTAAAATATTACTTTGGGTAAGTCTTCTCTTGTTTCATACATTATCTTTTTTTCTCATTAGTTACCTTTTAAAAAATTATTTTGTTTTCATTCTGACATTGGAGAATGTCCCCAATGTCAGACTTATGGTTATATGAATCTTCTAAAGGAAGAGCTGGCAGAATTAATCAATGGGATTCACAGTGAAGAATAAAGAAGGAAAGATGGCACAAGTAAGGTATCAGGATCGTGAAAATCTGGCAGATCTATGAGAAAATCCACAATAACGCAATAGTTACCCAGCATTTAAATTAATTGGGACAACTGTATTGAATAATAATTAAAAAATACATAAAAAATCAATACCACTTAGAGTACCATCAAACTCTAGCTGGTGTGGCTCACTTGGTTAGAGCTGTATGTCATAAACCAAAATGTTGCGCATTCAGTACCCAGCCAAGGTGCATATCAGGTTGCAGGTCCAATCCCTGGTTGTGGTGCATACAAGAAGGAAACCAATCAATCTCAACACATCGATACTCCTCTCTCTCTCTCCCCACCCCTCTCCACACTTTGCCCCCTCTTTTTCTTTTTCTTTTTCTCTTACTCTCCCTCTCTTGCCTCTTTCTATTTTTCCCTCGCTGTCTCTCTCTCTTTCTGTCTCCTCTCCCTTCCTCTTCCTCTAAACAAGCAATAAAAATGTTCTCAGTGAGAATTTTAAAAAGAGAAAAATTAAAGCAGTATCAAAAAGAATAAGTTTTAGAAAACACATGCATGACCTATAATACTGAAAGTGATAAATACTGGCAACTAAAATTAAGGAAAACATCATAATGATACAGGGTGCAGCCAAGGTGGGGGGGCAAAAAAAAAAGGATTTGGAATGGTGACCAGAATTCAAAGTGTATAGGAATATTGGAGAGACATATTAAGATGTCCTCACCACCCCCAGGGGAAGGGACGAATGGAGCAGGGCCATTGAGAGCTGTTTTGCATAGCAACAGTTTTGCAGCTAACCTCTGGAATGATTATTTAACATATGTATAACCTTTAACTGGTTTCATAGATATGTTAAATAGCTGTGGTCAAGTTTTGAGCCAGGGAGAAGGGAGTAGCTGGGACTCAGGATGTAACGAGGGGCTGCGGTCCTGAGTGAGAGCGCCTGTGAGAGAGCTTGGAAAAGACTGGCTCCAGGACATGAAGGGTCCCCACTTGGCCAGATGAAGAGAGAGCCACGCAGTTTGCGGCAGAGCGAGGACCCCCGCAGTCATGTAGGAGAGAGCCACATGGTTTCAGCAGAGTGAAGACCCCCTCTTGGTGAGGTGAAAGAGGGAGCCATGTGGTTTTGGCAGAGTGCGGACCCCCTCTTTCCCAGGTGAAAGGGAAAAACCACGCAGCTTTGCCAGAATGGAGATCACTGCAGCCAGGTGAAGAAGAAAGCCACATGCTTTTGGTGGAGTGCAGACTCCTGCAGCTTTGGTAGAAGAGGCCCACGCGGCTTTGGGGTGCCCCGTTTGGCCGCGTGGCCTGGAAAGCAAGAGAGACTTTGACTGGAACTGGGTACAAAGAACTCTTTCCAGTGGACTGTGAGAGGGTACCACAGTACTTTGGATTAACTAGAGAGAGATCCTGCCTGCACGGTGACACAGCTGACGGTGCCAGTGTCCTGCAACACAGAACTGTGCTCTTTTCCTGATTTACGGTACCCAGAGTTGGGACAGTGGGAGAAGGGAGCGCTGTGTGGGTGTAGGTGTATACCCTAAAGGACTTTGCTATTTTAGTGGTGGCATTAGGCCTGAATAGCATTAAATAAACATTTTGTTTCCTTTTCACAAATCTCTGGCATTGAGAGATGTCTTTCTAATTGGTGGCGGACAGAAGAGCCCAGTAAATATTAGTATTTTATCCTTGGGAGGGGTCCCTGTTGTATAGCAGTTTTTGGCATCCCTAGGTGGGCTGAATATTGTATTGCCCCTCCCTCGGACCTCTTGTTCCGTAACAATAAATGGAGAGCATTACTATGTTAACAAATTGGAGCTCGACATAGTTAAGATATCAATTCTCAAAAAATTTATCTATAGATTAAATGTAAATCTAATATATGTCCAAAAGACCTGTCTAGCCAGAATTCACAAATTGATTCTAAAGATATATGGAAAAGCAAAAAATCCAGAAAATTTAAGACTATCTCTTTCCAACTCAATTCAAGACTTCTATAATCTATAGTTATCGAGGCAATGTTTTACTGACATTAGAATAGACAAATAGATCAATGGTACAAAATAGAAGATCCAGATTTAGACATGTTGGCACTTGGATATTTTTATAAACTTGGAATAGGCAAAGATATCTTAAATAGTATACTAAAGTCATTTATGGAAAAGGAAAAAGAATGGATAGAATGAACTTCATGAACATTAAAATTTCTACTAATCAAAAGACAGAGTTTAAAAAATAAAGCCACAGATAGGGGGAAAAAGGTCACCCCAGCTCCTTTAAATGAAATGCTTATATCTAAAATATAAAACAAACTCCTTCACAGGTGTAAGTAAAAGACAGCACAATAATATATATGGGCCATACACATAAACAAACACTTCACAAAAATGTATATAAATTTCCATTACTCATATAAAATTGTTTCCAACATCATTAGTCATTAAGTAAATAAAAATTAAAACTATATCAGAAACCACATAGCACACTGGAATGACTAACATACAAAGGCCTTTTCTTTTTTTCATTTTTTGATTGTTGTTCAAGCACAGTTGAAAAACAGTTTTGCATGTATGAAAACAGTTAAATGTACTCCTACACAAAGACCCAGCAATTCCAGTCCTAGTTATTTACCCAAGAGAAACAAAAACATACTACAGGAAGATTTATACAAGAACAGCAGTTTTATTCATATCAGTCCTAAACTGAATCTCTCAGATGTCCATCAGCAGGAAAATGACTAAACAGATTCTGGTAGACACACAATGGAGTACCACTGAACAATACAAGAAACAAATTTCCAATCACACAACAGCATGCATGATGAGCAAAAGAAGTCAGACACAAAACATACCTGATGTACTGTTACATGTGCGAAATCCAGTAACAGGCAACACAAACATATGGTGACAGAAAGGACGCTAAGGTTTGCCACAGAGAAGTTGCCTGCCTCCAGCTGGTCAGGATGCAGGCTGAGGGATGGAAGGTACATCGCCCTGTTCTTCATTTTTCAAATAACATCTTAGTTTTCAGCATTATGTCTCCCTTTCAGTCTCCACTGCCTTCAAAATTCCAGAGGGCACCTGGTTGTTTCCTGCCCACTTTGAGCACCCTTCACCCACAATAGCATTTAATGCTCCTCTCACCTATATTTAGCCTATCAGTTTTGGTTGAAATCTTTTATTTGCTCCCTTGCCATTCTCTTTGTCATTGTGAAGTTGATTTTTAATAAGAGAGAAGAAAAATGCTTCTTTCCATCTGCTGTTTTTAAAGAGATTTTTTCTATTTTTATTGTTTTTTATTACAGTTTTCCACATTTTTCCCATTACTCTCCCCTGCCATACCCACTCCTCACCTCCCACATTTAATCCTCCCCCATCCTGTTGTCTTTGTCCTTCAGTCCTTTGTACATGACCCTTGAGCTGACCCTTCCCCTTTTGCCCCACTATCCCCCTACTCCCCACTGGTTACTGTCAGTTGGTTCTTTATTTCAATGTCTCTGGTTCTATTTTGCTATCTCTTTTGTTTTGTTGATTAGGTTCTACTTAGAGGTGAGATCATATGGTATTTGTCTTTCACTGCCTGACTTATTTCACTCAGCATAATAGTCTCCAATTCCATCCATGTTGTTGTGAAGGGTAGGAGTTCTTTCTTTCTGCTCCATAGTATTCCAATGTGTAAATATACAACTGTTTCTTGGTCCACTCATTTACTGATGGGTATTTAGTTTCCCAGCGGGGTGCTAGTTCCAGTCCTGACGTTCCAGTCCTGACTATCCGGCCACCTGCCCTCCCAGACAGCCCCATCATTCTCCCTAGGGCGCCTGGGGCCTGGGCAAATAAAGGTTAAACAGAGGTTTTTCAAAGTTTCCCATATCATTTTCCAACCAATTGTAAATTGGCTATTGTGACTATCACTGCTATGAACAGAGGGGTGCATAGGCTCTTTTGTATTAGTGTTTTACAATCTTAGGGTATAATCCCAACAGTGGGGTTGCTGGGTCAAAAGGCAGTTCAACATTTACTTTTGTGAGGGAATTCCATACTGTTTTCCACAGTGCCTGCACCAGTCCGCATTCCTACCAACAGTGTACTAGGGTTCCCTTTCCTCCACATCTTTGCCAGCACTCATTGTTTGTTGATTTGTTTATGATGGCCATTTTGGCCGATGTGAAGCGGTATCTCACTGTGGTTTTACTTGGCATCTCTCTGGTGGCTAGTGATGATGAACATCCTTTCATATGTCTCTGGGCTCTCTGCTTGTCCTCCTTAGAGAAGTCTCTGTTCAAGTCTTTTGCCCATTTTTTAATTGGATTGTTTGTCTTCCTGAAGTGGAGTCTTGTGTGTTCTTTATATATTTTGGTGATCAAACTCTTGTCCAAGGTATCATTGGCAAATGTATTTTCCAATTAGATTGGTTCTCTTTTCATTTTGCTGATATTTTCTTTAGCCATGCAGAAGCTTTTTAATTTGATGAGGTCCCATTTGTTTATCCTTTTCTTTATTTCCCTTGTTCTAGGAAGCAGATCTATGAAAATATTGCTGCATGGAATATCTGAGATTTTCCTGTCTATGTTCTCCTGTAGGACTTGCATGGTGTCATGACTTATATTTAAGGTTTTTTGTCCATTTTGACTTTATTTTTGTGTATGGTGTAAATTCGTGCTCAAGTTTTCTTTTTTTCTCATATACTCATTCAGATCTCCCAACACCATTTGTTGAAGAGGTTATTTTTATTCCATTTTATGCTTCTTCCCCCTTTGTCAAATATTAATTGACTATAGAGACCTGGGTTTGTTTCTGGGCTCTCTATTCTGTTCCATTGATCTATGCCGGTACCAGGCTGCTTTGATTACAGTAACCTTGTCATTAAAATTTGACACAATAATGTGACATTATTATTCTCTGGTGCATGCTGGGTACTGAAAGTTACCAATAATTCTCCTCTGGTTTGAAAAAGGAAGCTTATGTGTCTTCATAATGTTTAGGAACATAGATATTAATGAAAATATTATTATCAGAGTAATGAAATGACCAACTAAGAAGCAGAATTATAGATTCTTGTTTATAGCTTTCACAGGAAATAGCAGGTGTTACTGAATACTGAAATGTGTAAAAGGATTCATTATATACAACAACACAGGTAGATATATTTTGCCACAGAGTAGGAGTCCCAGAAAAAGTGATTGATATTCTTGTGATTCAGTTTATACCTTAATATATCATTATTAAACCACATCTTATTATTTATTAACTAGTTTTATGATTCAGGATGGTATTTCTCTTTTCAGTTGTAGGTCAGTGAGGGGAAACTCTGTACTTATCTTTCTGTGATTTATTTTCTCTTAGTTGTTAATTAAGATGCATTTTCAAGGTTAAATTTTATTGTCATTTTATTTTTTTCCTCTGTTATGACTTGTTTACTCCATCTCACTTTTATACAAATTTAATTTTTTTCTTGTTTAAATTCCCATCTCCCACCTCCTCTCCTTTGACAAACATTAGCTTATTCTCTGTATGTATGGGTCTGTTTCTGTTTGGTTTTGCTTTGCTTTGTTTATTCATTTATTTTGTGAGGTTCTTTATTCCACATATAAATGATATCACACGGTATTTGTTTTTCTCTAGCTGACTTAATTCACTTAGTATAATACCCTCCAGGGCGATCCATGTTTTCACAAATGGCAAAATTTCACACTTTTTATTGCTGAATAATATTTTATTATATATGTGTATTTATAAAACATCCTCTTTATCTATTTCTCTACTGATAGATGTCTAGATTGCTTCCATATCTCAGCTGTTAGTAGTAATGCTGCAATGAACAGAAGAGTACATATATCTTTTTGAATTCGTGTTGTTTTCTTCAGATAAATGTCCAGAAGTGGAATTGCCAGATCATATGGCAGCTCTATTTTTACTTGTGTGAGGAGGAATCTCCACACTGTTTCTCATAGTCACTGCACCCTTTACAGTTCCACAAACAAAGTCCAAGAGTTCCCTTTCCTCTGCATCCTGCAGGCACTTTTCTGTTGATTTATTGATGATAGCTATTCTAACAAGTGTGAGGTAATATCTCATTGTGCTTTGAATTTGCATCCCCCTGATAATTAGCGATGATGAGCCTCTTTTCATGTATCTGTTGGCCATTTGCATGTCCTCTTTGGAGAAGTGTCTGTTCAGGTCCTCTGTCCATTTTTTATTGAATTTTTTTGTTAACTTATATGAGTTGTTTTTATATTTTAAATGTTAATCCTTCATTAAATGTGTGAACATTTGCCAATATCAGTAGCTTGTTTTTTTCATTGTGGTAATAGTTTCTTTTGCAGTGCAAAATCTTTTTAATGTCATGTAATCCCACTTATTTATGTTTTTTTATTTTCCTCTAAAAGATATATCCCAAAAGATGTTTCTAAGAGTGATGTCAAATTTTTCTTCTAAAAGTTTTAAGGTTTCAAGTCTAACAGTTAAGTCTTAAATTTATTCTGAGTTTATTTTTATCTATGGTATAACAAAGTGGTCAAATTTCAATTTTTATACATGGAACTATTCAGTTTGCCAACACCACTTATTGAAGAGACTGTCTTTACCCCATTGTATACCTTTGTCTTAAATTAACTAGCCATATATGTGAGAATTTATTTCTGGGCTAGCTATTCTAGTCCATTGATCTATACATTTGTTTGTTTAAGCCAATACTATATTGTTTTGATTATTACAGTTGTATAGTGTAGTTTTATATCAGGTAGTATAATACTTCCCACTTTGTTTCTTCTTGGGATTTGGCTATTTTGGGTCTTTTGTGGTTCCATAAAACAATATAGGATTAATTCTAATTCTTAGAAGAATATATTTCAATAGGCATTGCACTGAATATATATATTACTTGAGGTAGTAAGAACATTTTAACAATATTAATCCTTCCAAATCATAAATATGGAACAGTGTATTTTTTCATTTGTTTGTACCTTCTTCAATTTCTTTCATCAATGTCTTAATTGTTTTCAGAGCAAAAGTATTTCACCTCTTTGGTTAAATTTATCCCTAGGTATTTTAGATGTTTTGATGCAATTGTAAATGGGATTGTTTTCTTAATTTCTTCTTATGATCATTCCTTATTGATGTATAGAAATACAATAGATTTTTGTATATTGATTCTGTATTCCGCAACTTTATTAATGTCATTTATTAGTTCTCATACTTTTCGGTAAAATTTTTAGAGTTTTCTATGGTAATAGAAATAGAAATAGTTTTCTATGGTAATATCATGTCATCTGCCAAGAACTAGAGTTTTACTTCTTCCTTTCCAAATCATAATGACATTTATTTCTTTGTCTTGTCTCATTGTTGTGGCTAAAACTGCCAGGTGGTTAAAGGCAAATACCATATGATTTCACCTTTAACAGTAAGCTAAACAACAAAACAAACAAGCAAGCAAAATATAACCAAAGACACTGAAATAGAGAACAGGCTGACAGTGACCAGAGGGGAGACGGGAGGGAATTTCAGGGGAAAAGTGGAAGGATTTACAGGAACTAGTATAAAGGACACATGGAGAACAACTAAACAGGGTAGAAATGGGAGGGAGGTGGGGAGCACTAGGGGGTGGGCTGGGATGGGAGTAAAAGACAGAACACTGTACTTGAACAATTAAATAAATAAAATTTTTAAAAAATGACTCCCAATACTATGTTGAACAGAAGGTTTTAATAAGAAATATTCCAAATATGTTTAAGAGAAGACATGTGTACAATGACTTAAATTGGGATACTCTGTACACTTTTTATAATATGTATGTCTTTCTAATTCTCCATGCTTCTTCTATTATATCTTTGTTGATTGCATCAACTCCATTTATTCTGGTCTCTGCTCAGAGCTTCTTATTGTAATCTTGTTGATTCTTCACATTCTATCCTTCATATATAAAACATTATACCCTCAAAATCTTCAAAATCTTGATGACCATTTTACCAAGGTATCCTTTCTCCCTAGGATATCTGCAAAAGACTACAAACTTATGTGTGAGATTGCAGTCAAATACTTCAAAGCACATAAGGTTGAGATTTCAGATGCAATAACAGCATCATTTCCTTTCCTGGAGACACTTCGTGACCGTGAACTCATCACCAATGAAATGTATAAAGTAAGTGAAGTTTATTACGTCACAATCTGGTAAACCAGCCCCACATTAGTTGTTTTGGTAGTTTGGAGTCAAGTGTCAGGGCACAACACTACAAGTGAGAGATCTCCTGTGAGTGGGGGCCTTCTCAAGTACTCTTTTAATGTTCTTAGAAGGTGAAAATAGGAAGCAGGCATCACTGCAGACAGTCATGCTCCTGACTGAAGGAATGAAACTTTTTGGTGTCTCCTAGAGTTAAGGTGAATAACACTGGAGATAGGCTGGATCTGAAATTTATGGGCCCGTAGGTGTACAATATAAAGCCTTGTAGGTATTAGATGTACAATATAGCATAAACTAGAGGTTAAAGGCATTTTTAATGAATGGATGAATAACTTTAATCAACTGATTTAATGACATAATTTACACAGCATTTTATTCCAAGGAACATAAATTTAAATGATTAAATCTGAGAACATTAAAATCCACAGGAAATGAATGTATTCTTAGAACAAATTTCTAAATAGTTACATTCTATTATTTCGCCAACAACTTTCAGTTTTCTTTCCCTTTGTGATTTCTGGAATCTTGAAATTTAGATAATTCTAGCAAAAGATATAGGTGGAGATACAAAGATGCAAATCTTCTGTTTCCCTATGAATAGGCTACTTTACAGCAAAGCTCACAGGAAGGGAAAAATCATCACCTGACTTCTTTGAGCTTTTCCAGGCCAAGTTGGTCCTAGGGAAGGAACAAGTGTTTTACATTCAATAGAGCATCAGCCTATCACCTGTTCAGTCAATTCCTAAAACATTTTGCCAGGTTCTGAATGGGATACATATGTATCATTTAACTTTGAACCAACTTTTGTTGTCCATATTGCTCCTCCTTCCATCTAATATAAATGAGAGTGATGAGATCAAATGCACAAATGCATATTTTTAAGGAAAAAAGATTTACTTGTTTGTAGCTACACTAATATGGGGAAATTTTTAAACTGTACATGAGAAGATACCTATGTAGGAGAATTGTAATACATTAAAATAAAATTTTCTATGGCTCTTCTCTAACTTAAAACTCTGTATTCATATTTCCCCATTTGCTATTTTTCAAGGAGTGTAAAAGATCTTGTAAAAACCCATCAACTGTACCAAAAGTGGTATATGCAGTCCTTGATAACATGGAGGAGAAACATCACCTGCCACTTCTGGAAATCTTGTTCAGCAAGGTCATCATGAAGAACTACCCTGATTTAAATGGCATTTGTGAAGGCCTCAGAGATGGTAATTAGGTTTATAGCCTACGTTTCAATGTCTATGGCAAGTTTTTTTTGACAAATATATTTTGAGCATGTGTCACACATGATGCTGGTCTGAGGTGACATAGCAATTAAGAATACAGACATCATGAGCCTTCTGGAAGCTTTTGGTATAGTGACTACAGTATAAAATACACCTAGATGTCTGCTTAACCAAGCATTTAAACTCTCACAACAATTAGAATCACAATCACATCAGATTTACTTTGAAGAACAAATGACAACAAGCACTGCATCTGAGTAAGGCACCATCAGTTGCTGTTCTTTTTGCACGTGTCCACATAGCACACCATCAAGTACACTAGTCTCTGCCCCAGCTGACAGCTCAGCTGTGGGTGCAGAATCCACCTGGCTTAGCAGCACCATGACCAGGGGACTCAATGTCTCATGTAACAACTCTGTAGTCATTACTTTCAGGGACACCATGAGAGACAACTGAGTTACAAGAGTCACCACATTGGAGGAACACCAGCTATGGCTTATAGTTTACATGGAGTCCTTCTGAGTCCAGTTATGGGTCATTTTTCAGCCTAACCCCACTGTTGATCTGGTAATACAGAAAAGAGAGAACCACCTTTATCAGGTGTCGAGAGTAATGAACAATAAAATTAACCATTTCTTGTAATGAGCAAGAAAATTAACCTAGATCAAATTGGCCCTTAAACAAAGATAATGGCTATATTAGCACTTTCTCCACAAGGAGTGACACAAACATTAATCACATAATCTCAAAATTAATTTCTCTGCCAGAAACTCTACCACACAAAAGTGATTGATTCACCACTTTTTCCTGCGACTCACAATGTGTAATTTCTAACTGTAGTCTGAATTTGTGGTTCAAACTGTCCGGCCAATGATTTAAAAATTATTATAGCTTATTGTGATGTCTTCTTCCTATAATTTTTGTTTTGACTTGCCAGAAAAATTTTTATTTTGACATAGTTTATTATCCACCAAGATCTCCAAATAACAATGGAGAATTCACAGGAAAGAATTATATGAACTGAGTAGTGAAGATGCTATGGGAAAAACACTCAGCTGGTGCACTGGTCTCACCTTTTTGGCAGCCTCCCAGGCTCTGGTCCAGAACTCTTGAGACGTCCTCCAGTGCCACAATATCCAACCCCTCCTGGCAGCTTCAGACAGTCTCCTGAGAATTGGGTCTCCTGGAGGTCTTCTTACTTCTTCCTGTGTCCTCTGCTGTCTCTTGGGGAAGTGCTCACCCTCCTGACCCAGTAAACTCCACCCTTCTCTTGACCATCAATTTATTTAAAGTTTTTGTGCTTTCACGTTGATACATGCAGTCACTTACACAATCTTTGACCTTCTCACAAGGAGATTGTTGTTTTCTCCTTACAGTTTGAACAGATCAGAAAACACACTTCACTTCCACTTTTTATTTGACACAGATGTCTATAATTGTTTTACATACCTAACAAGTTCACGATGTTTTGCACGACTCCTTTCTCCTGACACTTGAGTGACTCCTTTCTATGTGGGTAACATAAGGATGCCCTTTTTGGGGTTCTCTTTTCTGTACCAGGGAGGGTGAGGAACTTGCCCATGAGGACTGGGACTCACTGAGTTCTGAGTGACTAGAAGGATAAAAGTTCCTAAATGTGCACACTTGATGTCCCTGAACTCTGATGGAAAGCTCTAACTTCTTTTCTTTCTCTGTTCAGCGATCCTAAAGAAAATGGTTTGTCAAGCAAGTGTTGGAGATGAGAGTGCAGAGAACCGTAATACTCAACTGAGAATTGAACAAGGTGATTACAAGCAGATAAAAACTGATTTTCTTCTGCTAAGAAGAAAGGAGAAGTGGGCTTAGTGCCCACTGCTGCCCTGGGGTGGAAGTATCACTATGTGCCCCTTTACAGAAAAAGAGACTGAAATCCAGGCAGACCATGTATGCAGATGCCTTGGGGTTGAATGAGCTGTATGATTCCAGGCCTTCTGAACCCACAGTTCATGTTGTAAACCCTGTACATTTCCAGATAAACTCATGGAAAGGACAGACACTTGAGGCAAAAATAGTGAAATACATCCAGAAAAAATATACAAAAAGAATATCAAGAGCTGGAGGAAGTGAAGGAAAATCAGTGGCTGAACTCTGATGAAAAGGCCCACAAAGCAGAGTGAACAGGCCTGCAGAGGGAGGGTGTGTGTGAAGCAGGCTGGGGGGGTTCAGTAAAACCACCAGTCTGGGGTATCTCTGGGGACAAAACAAGTTCCCTTGTTTCATCCGTGGCTGAAAAGACAAGCCATTAAATCTCATGGATGTCATAGTGAGGTGGCCTGACTGAGGCCAGGGGTGCAGGTCTGCTTTGATTCCTGGGAGAAGGGGTGGTCAAGTCCTACATTGTAAAGATTAACAAGGGACTGGAGAAGAATTGCACAGCCCACACTCAATTCTGAAATGAGGTTCTAATTTCTTCCTTCAGGAACTGGTGAAAACCCATATCAATTCCTGTCCTGGCTCTTCCCGGATCAGTCTAATTACACAGGTCTGTTTCCTTCTGGCTGTTCTGTGATCCTTTGCTGTTCTTGTTACTTTCTGCAATAGGCTGTGGTGGGTGGGCTGCTTCTCTTTAGTATGCTATGCTCAGAATTGTCCATCTTGGCATGTGCTATGTCTCTAAATATTTAGAAAACAGAGTCTTTATACACTGAGTTGCCTGGAAGGGTTGGTCCTCTCATTCTCACATGTGCTTGCTGCCAACTACTGACAGCTCTGGCACCTATTGTCCATGTGCCTGGCTTCATGGCCTCTGCATCTGTCTTGCTTTAATAGGTTGTGGCCTCAGCTGATGATTTTACATCCTGAGGTGGCCTGTACTACAGGAGACAGGTTAGCAGTGATGACTGTGCTCCTTCGGGGAGAGTTCCTCACCTGTTGAAACCTTTACACAGCACCATGTGCCTCCCATGCAAAACCGCTCCCATCATCCCCAGCACAGTGGACCAGACACTGGTCAAAAATATCAGATGGGCCTCTGAACACACACTTGAAATTTTAACAACCAATAACCACTGTTTACAACTCAACATTTCCTCAGTTTATAACACACTTACTAAAGTTGTTAAAATATTTTAAATATCATAAATTAAAGACATGAATCCTGAATATTTAATTATTTGGTCAGTCACCATATCACTTATAGTGATATAGACAATATTTTATTTAATCTACTGAAACAGTTAAAACAATGGTATTTCATCTGTGCTTTTCAGAAGACAAGAGATCACCTTGGAGACTTGGGCTATTTGTGCAAGTTCAGCCACTGAGACTAGGGATCAAACTCTGCTGCAGGGCAGTGTCAGAACAGGAGGTCTGGTGACCTACAGCTGGCTTTCAATTCTGCCCTGAGACCTTGGCCCTCTTTGTCACTCATCTATAAAATGGAGGTGATAATAGTACCTCCCTCACAGGGTGACAACTTACATCATGTAAAGAATGCACAGTCATGCATGAGTCTTCATCAGTGTTCCAAGGATTTTTAAATATTGCTATGGTTATGATCATTATCGTTAGTATTGGGCCAGAGTCTAAACTGTTATCTATACAGTAAACTGTCGGTTTTTCTTTTCTCATTGATGTCCATGGGGGACTTAATTATTTTCTAGGCTATGGAGCAGTGATCAAAGCAATACCAACCTCAGGCCCAAGAAAATAAATTGAGGACCACAGGTTCCCCATTCTTATATCACACTAGTGTATATTAAACTTATGCCTTTATTCCCTGACTCTTCTTTGGAAATAAGTGACAAAGAAGAGACTCAGGGAACCTCCTGCACCATGGAAGGTATAATTCTGTAGCTTGTGTGAGATGTGTTACTTCATAAAGGATATTATAAATTAGCCTTTTTATAAAATAAACACAGAGTGATTTTTAAAAGGCACCATGATACTTACAGTAAATTAGATTTAGTAAAACAGTTAATACTTAACATGCATCCAACATTCATCAAAACATATTCTTAGCAGTTCATCTACCAGTGCAGCTGGTGGGAACAGGAAGAGTTGAGAGGAAGGAATTTTGAGTAGTAATGACCAGAGAATAAATTTAATGTGGAGGTGGGAGTATTGGATGGAAGAATGACATTATAACCCAAATAACATGCAACAAAGCACCAGTAAATACACCCAAAATCTGACCTAGCCGGATCAGTTGACTGTGACATGCACAGGCAGGGATAACACTGTGTCTGGTGCCCCCTGAACTCAGGAGAGGCTCCAATGAACTTGGATGTAACATAAAACATGTACCAGGGCCAACACTCTATGTTAAAATTGTGGGAATTAAATTTTAAATCATCTTTACATTAAGTATTTTGTTTAGGAAAAGAGCAGTAGAAAAATAATGGAAGCTGCACTGATAAAATATTTTCCATTCATATAGTATTGATGTTGATGGGAAGAGAGTGGGATAGGTCAATGGAATCAGTAATGAGTGAGAGAGCTTCAGTGTTGGGAAGAGTGTATGCTGGTCCTGGGTAGTTTATCCAGGACCTTATTGCTTCTTCCTCCAATCTGCCCTTTGTCTCTGGACACAGACCCATGCAGAATTGCTTGACAGCTCACTGGCTACTGCTTCCTGCTGGGTTCCTAACCTGGGTCCCACTAGCAAGATACTGGAGAGTGGGAGCAAGGGAGAAGCTTCATGTTTCTCATTCACTGTCTTGGGCCACAATTCTGGCAGTAGCAGCAACTCTAATGACTCTACCTTCCACCAGGCAGGCAAATATGATCCCCTTTCTAGCTACCCGACAGCCTAGGCACGTGATCCCACTCTTGATCCCTGTCATAGCCTCCTATTCACTATTTTTGGGTTGGAATTCTCAGCTCCTCCATTGGCTGTATACTAATCAACTGGATTAAATTCTATCTGCTCTAGAAGCTTAGAGAAGTTTTTATTTTCTGATTGGACCCTGATTAATAAAGGAAGCAAATAAAATATCTATGAATCATACATGGTCTAGGTACAGATCCACCTGATAATAGACTCTCAGAGTGCCTCTCTAAAACAGAAGACATAAATGAAATGCATACAAGTACAATCAGGGACAACAATGCATTAGAAACCCAACAAGCGATTGAACAATGTGCCCAAGAGTTCGAGTCAGTAGATAAGATTGAGTGGCTGAGTAGAATGAGTGTAGAGGGGAACTGGCAGGTGGAGGGCCCT
>NW_026521530.1:0-662 GCF_021234435.1 Artibeus jamaicensis
AGAGATGACTGTGCAGGTGAGTGATGGTAGTGCAGGTGAGAGACGGCTGTGCAGGTGAAAGATGACTGTGCAGAACAGTGATGGCTGTGCAGTTGAGAGATGACATTGGACGTGAGTGATGAGTGTGAGAGTGAAAGATGACTGTGCAGGTGAGAGATGAGTGTGCAGCTGAAAGATGACGTTTTAGGTGAAAGATGACTGTGCAGGTGAGTGATGAGTGTGCAGGTGAGAGATGGCCTTTCAGCTGAGTGATGATTGTGCATTTTAAAAATAGCTATGGAGGTGAGAAATTGCTGTGCATGTGAGTGATGAGTGTGCAGGTTAGAAATGGCATTGCAGGTAAGTGATGAGTATGCATGTAAGTTATTTGTGTACAGGTGAGTGATCAGTTTGCAGATGACAGACGGCTCTCCAGGTGAGTGATGGCTCTGCAGGTGAGAGATGATTGTTCAGGTTTGTGATGATTGTGCAGATGAGAAATGGTTGTTCAGGGGAGTGATGTTTCTACATGTGAAAGATGGCTTTGCAGGTCAGAGAAAATAGTGTAGGTGAGTGATGAATGTGCAGGTCAGAGATGACTGTGTAGGTGAGGGAAGATTGTGAATGTGAGTGATGAGTGTGCAGGTGAGAGGTGGCTTTGCAGGTAAGTAATGAGTGTGCAG
>NW_026521531.1:0-70511 GCF_021234435.1 Artibeus jamaicensis
ACAATTATATGTCAAGAAATTTGAATACCAAGGTAAAATGGACAAATTTCTAGAAAAATATAATCTCTCAAAACTGAATGAAGAAGAAACAGAAAGCTTGAACAGACCAATAACAGCTGATGAAATTGAAGCAGTAATCAAAAAACTCCCAGCACACAAAAGCCTTGTACTGGCCAGTTTTATGGGACAATTTTACAAAACTTTTAAGGAAGAGCTAACTCCTATTTTTCTCAGATTATTCCAAGAAATCCAAGAAGAGGGAAGACACTTAAACTGTTTTTACAAAGCCAGCATCATCCTAATTCCAAAACCAGATAAAGACACAACAAAAAAAGAAAACCACAGGCCAATATCATCGATGAACATTGAGGATTTAGATGCTTAAATCCTCAACAAAATATTGACAAACTATATCCAGTAGTACATTAAAAAGACCATACACCATGATCAAGTGGGATTCATCCCAGGGATGCAAGAATGGTACAATATTCACAAATTAAGAAACATAATACGGTCTTCAGGCCAAGATGGAGGCATGGGTAGATACACTGTGCCTCCTCGCACAACCAAAATAAGAACAACAAAAATTTAGAAACAAAAAAAATTAACCAGTACTGACAGAAAGTTGAACTGTATGGAAGTCCGACAACCAAGGAGATAAAGTAGACACATTCATCCAGACCAGTAGAAGGGGCAGAATCCAGTGGCTGAGTGGAGAGGGTCTCAGCACAAAAAGCTGTGGCTGGAGGACCCAGGAACCCAATGGCAGCTGGTGGACCCAGTGAGGTGGCAAATTGTGGAGGGGCATGGCACACAACATAGCTGGCAAAATGGGTGGTCCCACATTCTCACACAGATAAACCAGGCAAAACTGGGGAATGAGATAAACCCCACAACCCAGGGATCCAGTGCCGGAAATTAAAGCCTCAAGACACCAATTGAAAACACCTCCTGGACCCACAGAAGAGTGTGTTAGAGAGACCTTCAGGGATTCAGGACATACACAAACCCACCCATACAGAAATCAGCACAAGAAGGACCCAGTGTGCTTGGGGAAAGCAGAAGAAGTGACTGAAATCCAGCAGAGAGCTGAGCAAGCACCATTGTTCCCTCTCGAACCTCTCCCCCACATACAGCATCACAACCCAGCAACTGGGTTGCCCCCTGGAATGCCTAAGGCTCCACCCCCCACTACATAACAGGCATGTCAAGGCAAAAAAAAAAAAGGCCCAAATGAAAGAACAGATCAAAGCTCCAGAAAAAATACAACTAAGTGACCAAAAGATAGCAAACCTACCAGGTGCACACTTCAAAGCACTGGTGATCAGGATGCCCAAAGAACTGGTTAAATTTGGTTGCAAATTAGATAAAAAATGAAGGCTACAATAAGTGAAGTGAAGGAAAATGCACAGGGAACCAATAGTGATGGAAAGGAAACTGGGACTCAAGTCAATGGAGTGGACCAGAAGGAAGAAAGAAACAACCAAACAGAAAAGAGTGAAGAAACAAGAATTCAAATAAATGAGGAGAGGCTTAGGAACCTCCAGGACATCTTTAAACATTCCAATATCCAAATTATAGGGGTACCAGAAGGGGAAGAAGAGCAGCCACGAGTGGAAAACTTATTTGAATGCATAATGAAGAAGAACTTCTTCAATCTGGCAAAGGAAATAGACTCCCAGGAAATCTAGGAAGCTCAGAGAGTCCCCAAAAAAATTGAACCCAAGGAGGAACACACCAAGACACATCATAATTACATTACCCAAGATTAAAATGGACAGCATCCTAGAAGCAGCAAGAGATAAGGAGGCAATCACTTACAAAGGAGATCCTATCAGACTGTCAGCTGACTTCTCAAAAGAGACCTTACAGGCATGAAGGGGCTGGGAAGAAGTATTCCAAGTCATGAAATCCAAAGACCTACATCCAAGATTGCTCTATCCAGCAAAGCTTTCATTTAGAACGGAAGGGCAGATAAAGTGCTTCTCAGATAAGGTCAAGTTGAAGGAGTTCATCATCACCAAGCCCTTATTATATGAAATGTTAATGGGACTTATCTAAGAAAAAGAAGATAAAAAACATGTACAGTAAAATGACAGCAAACTCACAATTATTAACAACCATACCTAAAACAAAAACAAACTAAGCAAACAAGTAGAACAGGAAACAGAACCACAGAAATGGAGACATAGAGGGTTATCAACAAGGGAGTGGGCAGGGAGAGAGAAAAAAAAGGTATAGAGAATAAGTAGCATAGATGGTAGGTACAAAATAGACAGGGGGATGGTAAGAATAGTATAAGAAATGTAGAAGCTAAAGAACTTATGTATGATGCATGAACATGAACTAAAGGGGTGGGGGAATGTGGGTGGGAGAGGGAGTATGGGGTGGTGGGGAGTGAAGACAACTGTAATAGCATAAACAATAAAATATATTTTAAAAAAAGAAACATAATACATCACACAAACAAAATGAAAGGCAAAAATCACATGATCATATCAATAGATGAGGAAAAAGCATTTGATAATAAGGCACAGTACCTGTTTGTGATTAAAAAAAACTCAGCAAAGTGGGAGTAAAAGGAGCATACTTCAACATGATAAAGGCCATACATGAGAAATTACAACTAATATCATATTCAACAGGGAAAAAGTAAAAGCTTTCCCACTAAAATCAGGAACAAGACAAGGATGTCTGCTTTCACCACTTCAGTTCAACATAGTATTGGAAGTCCTAGCCACAGCAATCAGACAAGAAAGAGAAACAAAAGGCATCCAAATTGAAAAGGAGGAAGTAAAACTGTCACTGATTGTAGATGATATGATAGTGTACATAGAAAACCCTATACGCTCCACCTAAAAACTACTCAACCTATTAAGCAAATTTGGCAAAACAGCAGGGTTCAAAGTCAATATTCAGAAATCAAAGACATTTTTGTACACCAACAGTGAAATACCAGAAACAGAAATCAGGGGGAAAAAATCCCATTTGCCATAGCAACAACAACAACAAAAGTAGTAAGGAATAAAACTAACAAAGGAGGTAAAAGACCTGTACTTAGAAAACTAATCAACACTGAATAAAGAAATTAAGAAAGACACAAATAAATGGAAGCATATACTGTGTTCATGGATTGCAAGAATCAACATTATCAAAATGTCCATACTACCCAAAGCAATTATAGATTCAAGGCAGTCTCTCTTAAAATACCAATGACATATTTCATAGATATAGAACAAACATTTAAAAATTTATATGGAATCATAAACAACCTCAAATAGGCACAGCAACTTTGAGAAAAAAAGAACAAAGTAGGAGGGATCACAAACCTAATATCAAACTATATTATAAGGCCACTGTAATCAAAATAGTATGGCACTGGAATAAGAACAGAAATGCAGATCAATAGAACAGAATAGAGCCCAGAAATAAACCCAGGTCTTTATAGTCAATTAGTATTTGACAAAAGGGGAGGAAGCATAAAATGCTTGAAGAGTAAAAAATAACTTCTTCAAGAAATGGTGTTAGGAGATCTCTACAGCTACATGGTAAAAAAAATAAAATTTCACCACCAAATTCCACCATAAACAAAAATAAACTCAAAGATGGATAAAAGACTTAAATATAAGTCATAACACCATAAAAGTCATAGAGGAGAACATATGCAGGAAAATGTCAGCTATTTCATACAGCAAGATTTTCACCTATATGTCACCTAGAGCAAGGGACATAAATGAAAGAACAAACAAATGAGAACTCATCAAAATAAAAAGCTTTTGTATGACTAAAGAAAACATTAGCAAAATAAAAAGGGAATCAAGTGTATGGGAACATATATTTGCTAATAATACCTCTGACAAAAATTTGATCTCCAAAATACATAAAGAATTCCACTCCAAGAAGACAAATAATCCAATTTAAAAATGGACAAAGAACATGAAAAGACACTTCTCCAATTATGACATATATAAGGCCCAGAGACATATGAAAGGATACTCAGCATCACCAGCTGCTGAGACATACAAATTAAAATTACAATGAGACACCACTTCTCACTGGTCAGAATGGCCATCATAAACAAATCAACAAATGACAAGTGTTGGTGAGGTTGTGGAGAAAAGGGAATCCTAGTGCACTTTTGGTGGGAATGCAGACTGGTGCAGCCACTGTGGAAAACAGAATTTCCTTAAAAAAAAAAAAAACAACTTAAAAATGGAACTGCCTTTTGACCACGCAATTCCACTGCTGAGATTATACCCTAAGAATCCTGAAACACGCCTTAGCTGGTGTAGCTCAGTGGATTGAGCCAAGGCCTCTGAAGCAAAGGGTCGCCGATTCAATTCCCAGTCAGGGTAGATGCCTGGGTTACAGGCCAGGTCTCCAGTAGGGGACACATGAGAGGCAATACCACATTAATGTTTCTCTCCTGCTCTTTCTCCTTCCCTCCCCCTCTCTGTAAAAATAAATAAATAAAATATTTTTAAAAAAAGAACCCTGAAACACCAATGAAAAACCCTCTGCACCCCACTGTTTATAGCAGCACAATTTACAATAGCCAAGTGCTGGAAGCAACCTAAGTGGCCATCAGTGAATGGGTGGACCAAATAACTGTGGTACATTTACACAATGGAATATTATGCAGCAGAAAGAAAGAAGGAGCTCCTACCCTTCGAAACATGGATAGACCTGGAGGGCATTGTGCTGAGTGAAATAAGCCAGGCGGTAAAAGATAAACATCATATGATCTCACTTATAAATGAAACCAATCAACAAAACAAACAAGCAAGCAAAATATAACCAAAGATATTGAAATAAAGAACAAACTAACAGCAACCAGAGGGGAGGGCGGTGTGGGATAATGGGGGAAAGTAGGGTAATCGTCATCAAGGAACATGTATAAAGGATCCATGGACAAAGCCAATAGGGGAGGGGAGGGTTGAGGGTGGGAGTTGGGGGTTGGTGGCATGGGGGAGTGTGGTGAGGAAAAATGTAGACAATTGTACTTGAGCAAAATTAAAAAATCAAAAAAGAAAAGCAAAGTAAAAATGTGTACATATAAATGATTGTATGACCATAAGTTTGTCATCTGTACTAACAGACATCAATATATGTCCCAAGCAGCCCAGATCAGGAAGGTTTCCCTTTCTGAGAGGCCCAGTACCTTTCAGGTTGGAACTCCTCAGGCTCTGACCAGTACTCTGGGTCTCGGTGAAGAATAAAGCTTGGCACAATCACCACTGTCCCTTTGGGAATGAGCACCCCATTGATTTCCACATCTTTCTTACATACTCTTTCAAGTCTGCCAAGAACTGGGAATAATCGGAGAGATTCATTCAACACCATGTCAAGATACTCCATCTGGAACATGGCATCATAAGTGGGAGGTGCCTGGGAAGAAAAAAGAGATTTTGATAAATTGAGGTTTGAGATTAACTTTCAACTCAGTCTATGTAGTTCTATAGAAATGTTAGGAGCTCCAAAGGATACCTTGTATTGGTAAAGGGCTTTAGGATTTATAGACATTTTAATATCTATCATGTCCTTTTACTTGCTTAATAGTCCATTGAGATGTGTGGAGTAGTTATGTCTATGGGAGACTTTGGGACAATACTCTGAACAGGACCTGAAATCCCTCTTACTCTTAACTGAAATATGCCAACGTCACTGTACCCTTTCAAAAAGAGAGGTCACACTTCTGTACCAAGGAAAGAGAATATGTAAAAGAGCAAAATTCCTATCTGACATTAAGGTTTTTCGTTGAAAAATTATGCTTGCACAGGCATGGACAATGAGGGTGGGGATTGACTGTGGGAGTGCCAGGGTGAGGACAGAGGAGAGAAATGGGGAAAAAGGCAGGAGAGCTATAATGAAACAACAATAAAAAATAAAAATAATAAAACTTAAAAATTCTGCTTGCTAACTCTTTAGATGATATATATGATGGAACTGGAGAGCATTATGCTAAGTGAAATAAGCCAGGTGGTGAAAGACAAATACCATATGACATCACCTACAAGTGGAATCTAATCAACAAACAAACAAGCAAGCAAAATATAACCAAAAAACATTGAAATCAAGAACCAACTGACAGTAACCAGAAGGGAGAGGGGAGGGGATAATGGGGGGAAAAGGTTGAAGGGTTTACAGGAACAACTATAAAGGACACATGGACAAAACCAAGGGTGGGGGTGGAAACAGGGGAGGGAGGTGGGGAAGCCTGGGATGGTGGGCAGGGGTTGGGGGAAAAGGCAGAAAACTGAACTTGAACAACAATAAAAATTTAAAAAATTTCATTAAAATTTGGAGAGAAACACTATATTATATAGTTATAGAAACTATAAATAATTTGGAGAAAAATGAGTTCCTTTCTAAAGCAAATATGGCAGAAGGGTGGCACTGGATGCTAGCTACCAGAGCAAACAGTTCATTCTAGTAAAAGTTATAAACAGGTGGAACCCCACTCAGCCCCATGATATCTTGCTGGAGCAGTCTCCTAGTTGTTGCTTCAGGGGTTGACTGGAAACTGTGAAGATCTCAGACAAGACTCTACAGCCCCAGAGGCTAGTCTCTTTCAACCACAAAGAATTCCAGGTTTGTCAGATATCTGAAAACAGATATTTGGTGGGCAATATTTGGTATCACTTGGTGTTATATTGAAGAGGCAATATTGTAGAGGCTAAGGTGTGGTTAGTGGCCTCTTCACCACTAACTACATGACCCATGTATGAGTTATTTCACCTCTCCATAGCTCAGTTTTCTGATATGTTACATGGAGATAATTAGAGTTGACACTTCATAGATTGTGTGGCAGAGTATTCACAGCTTGCGCAATACCCATGTAGTCTCCGCATCTCTCAGCCCACTTGAAGTCAGGGAAAACCAGCTTTGAGAATGGGCTGTGAGCTGAGGTGACATATGTCAATTCAGGGTCAAAACATATGGAAACCTACTGAGCAATTACTCTAGTTCTTTATTCTTCAAACAACATGAATGGCTTGTATCCTGGAGAGTGCAGCAACAAGAAAGTGGGGCCTTTTTAGCTTATTTTTCCTAGTAACTATGTGGAGCAGAGATTCCTACTCCCATGCTCCTCTGACAATCCATGCTGGACATATAAACATTAGAAGTTACATCTTGCTATGTAAAGCCACTGAGAATTGAGGACCAATCTGTTACTGAAACATAACCTAGCCTATCTTGAGTAATACAGAATTTTTTAAAGATTAGATTCACATTAAAACAAGCCACTTGGAGACATGTATATCAAGATGCAAATTTAGCTATTAGTACTGTTTTTGTTGTTGTATTATCACTATTTAAAAGCAGAACACAGTGCTTTAGCTAGTCTCTTTCTCTTAGCGACCTTTCCATGTTATTGCTATCAAAAGAATCCCAATATGGGCTTTCCTAGAGAAGAAATATACTTTCAAAGTAGGTAGCACCTACAATCTTTACCTTATAGCTGAAAGACCTGTGGCTCAGAAAGGTCATATAACCTGTCCAAATTAGTCTGGACACAAACCCTTGTCTTCTATTTCCTACCCTATGCTCTTTCCTGTATACCAGGCTTCTCCAAGTCTGCAATGTGTACCAAGGGTGGTTGTGCCAATTCTCCACCCTTTCCTGTGTCCATGCCCTTAGCCAATCTCATTTTGTGGTACCCTCCCACTATAATGCTGGCATTGGCCATGTGGCCTGCTTTGAAGCAATGGAATGTGGCTAAGTGTGATGCAAGCAGAGTTCTGGAAGGTACCCATATGACTGGGCTTCTTGCTCTTTCCCTTGACCATTACTTGAGAACACACCCAGGTTAGTTATCTGGAGTATGGGAGACATGTGGAGGATGTATAGAGCAGCATCACCCAGCCAGATCAACTGAGGGCCAGATCAAAGAAAATCCAATCAGTATCAACACAGCTAACTATTCAGACACCTGAGCAATATATGTTTATTGTTAATTGCCACTGAGGTTTTTTGATTCTCACTTGACATTTATTGTGGTAACAGATAACTGATATGCCAGAAAAAAAGCTTTTTTCAAAGATCTTATTTTCTATAAATAGCATACATTACCCATATTTCTTTATTTTTGCTTCTTTATATCCTTCCTAATTAGCACAGGTAAAAGAATTGATGCTTATGCTCTTTGCAAAAATTTTCCTAGGAAGTGGTGAGGAGAAACTCTTTCACTTTCTCCCTCCCTCTCCAGGTATCACCCACTCACCTTATTGGGAAATGTGGCATCAATCTCCTCCTGCAGTTTCTGCTGCACATCAGGGTGAGTGGCCAATAAATACATAAGGAAGGAGAGAGAAGTGCTAGTGGTCTCATAGCCAGCAAAAATAAAGATAATAGATTGGGCAATGAGCTCCAGATCAGACAGAGCTAAAAGGAGAAGAAAGACATTTTAGGTAAATGTACATTCTCACAACTTAGATGATGATAAATCCATATGAAACTCCAAATTGTTGGTAGAAAAAAATGGATATTAGTTCAGATCAAATTGGAAGGGGTTTACACTCTCATATTTATTTTATGGATCTAGAAAAAGAAAAAAAGTCAATCTAGTTTTTGGAATGTCTGCATTATTCTTGGCCATCTGCTCTTAGTCATGTCAGTCTTGCCACTAATACAGCTGGGCAGTTCCAGAGATAGAATTTTTCTGTAACATATGCAGTACATTACTGAAAAATCCTAAAAGTAGCTCAGCTACAAGTAATATAGGGTAGCATTCTCCCCCGGGGAAAAAATTGAGATTGTTTACAATACTAAGGCTTATGTGGAGAAAAATTAAAGGATCTTTTTTCTTTGTTTGTTTCACAGAGCTTGATTTTATTTTTACTTTTAATATAGTTGCATTTTAAAAGCTTCAATAAATTCAATTATTTATATATTTAAATTTATTTAATTATTGTTCAAGTACAGTTTTCTGTCTTTTACTCCCAACCCGGCCCAGCCCCCAGTTCTCCCCACCTCCCTCCCATTTCTACCCCCCTTAGTTTTTGTCCATGTGTCCTTTACACTTGCTCCTGTAAATCCTTCCCCTTTTCTCCTGAAATTCCCTCCCCTCTTCCCTCTGGTCACTGTCCCCCTGTTCTCTATTTCAGTGCCTTTGGTAATATTTTGCTTCCTTGTTTGTGTTGTTTAGGATCCTGTTAAAGGTGAGATCATATGGTATTTGTCTTTCCCTGCCTGGCTTATCTCACTCAGCATAATGATTTCCAGTTCCATCTGTGCTGTTGCTAAGGGTAGGAGCCCCTTCTTTTTTTCTGCTGCATAGAATTTCATTGTATAAATGCACCACAATTTTCTGGTCCATTCATTTACTGATGTGTACCTAAGTTGCTTCCAACTCTTGGCTGTTGTAAATTGTGCTGCTATGAACATTGGGGTGCATAGGTTCTTCTGGATTGGTATTTTAGGGCTCTTGGGATATAATCCCAGCAGTGGAATTGCTGGGTCAAAAGGCAGATCCATTTTTAGTTTTCTGAGAAAATTCCACACTGTTTTCCATAGTGGTTGTACCAGTCTGCAACCCCACCAACAGTGAACTGGGGTCCCCTTTTCCCAACAACCTCTTCAACACTTGTTGTTTGTTGCTTTGTTTATGATGGCCATTCTGACTGGTGTAAAGTGGTATCTCACTGTGGTTTTAATTTGCATCTCTCTGATAGCTAACGATATTGAGCATCTTTTCATGTATCTCTGGATCCTCTATATATCCTCCTTGGGGAAGTATCTGTTCAAGTCCTTTGGCCACTTTTTAATTGGGTTGCTTGTCTTCTTAGAGTGGAGTCATGTAAATTCTTTGTATATTTTGGAGATTAAACCCTTGTCTGAGGCATCATTGGCAAATGTATTTTCCCATACAGTTGGTTCTCTTTTTATCTTAATACTGTTTTCTTTAGCCATGCAGAAGCTTTTTATTTTGATGAGATGCCATTTGTTTATTCTTTCCTTTATGTCCCTTGCTCTAGGGGACATATCAGTAAAAATGCTGCTGCATGAAATATCTGAGATTTTCCTGCCAATGTTCTCCTCTAGGACTTTAATGGTTTCATAGCTTATATTTAAGTCTTTTATCCACCTTGAATTTATTTTGATGTGTGGCGTAAGTTGGTACTCAAGTTTCATTTTTTTGCACGTAGCCGTCCAGTTCTCCCAACACCATTTGTTGAAGAGGCTATCTTTACTCCATTTTATGTTACTGCCCCCTTTGTTGAATATTAATTGACTGTAAAGAGTTGGGTTTATTTCTGAGCTCTCTGTTCTGTTCCATTGGTCTATGTGCCTGTTTTTATGCCAGTACCAGGCTGTTTTGATTACAGTGGCCTTGTAATACAGTTTGATATCAGGTATTGTGATCCCTCCTACTTCGTTCTTCTTTCTCAAAAGGGCAGCTACTATTCAGGGTCATTTATGGTTCCATATAAATTTTTGAATTTTTGGCTTCTCTGAAAGTTGAACATGTCACCTAAAATGTCATGTGGTGTGCTTGAGTGTGATATTGTTATGGTACAGAATTACACGCTTATGATTTTGTAATAAAGGATTTTGTAATAAAAAGGGGTGTTATTTGTGCTGGATGCTGTATATGAGATCATATTGATATAAACAAAACACAAATAAATAAATGAGATAAAATGAAAAGCTCCCCCTTACAGTGGAACATAAACTCATAAAAGTAGAAGAAATGATGAAATTAGAAAGTCATCATTTTGCAACAATCACAGTAATAATAATTCCATCAAAAACAATCTATGGATGATAAAGCTAGTAAGTGAAGGTTTGAAGAGGAACAGAATATTTTTTTAGTTCTAAAGGCATCCCCACAAGTTACTTGTTAATTACAAATAAAAAATAAAACTTTACAGCAGCTTAAGCTGGTGAACACAATTTTAATCAGTCATTAAATCAATGGAATATAATTTAGAGTCCAAGTAAAGGCACCCACAATGTGCAATGTGTGCAATGTGCTTCCTAATGTGATGAAGTCTTTTTTTCCTCTTTGTGAATAATTTTTTTAAAAAGATTTTATTTATTTATCTTTAGAGGGGAAGGGGAGAGGGAGAGAAACATCAATGTATGGTTGCTTCTAGTGCGTCCCCTGCTGGGAACTGGCCTGCAGGGAACCGACCTGCAACCCAGACATGTGCCCTGACTAGGAATTGAACCGAGATCCTCTGGTTCGCAGGCCTGTGCTCAATCCCCTGAGCTACGCCAGCCAGGGGTCCTTTTTGTGAATATTGTATGTTTTCTGGCTAGTAGCATCCTTCCTACCCTCTTTTTTATTTTATTTTATTGTTGTTCAAGTACAGTTTTCTGCCCTCTCCCCACACCTTTCCCCCTACCCCAGCCATGTCCACCATGATCCCCTGATTTTACCACTCCTTAGTTTTGTCTGTGTGTCCTTTATTGTTGTTCCTGAAAACCCTTCATCCTCCCCTGCCATTATCCCCTCCCACCTCCCCTGTGGTTACTGTCTGCTTGTTCTTAATTCCAATGTCTCCGGCTATACTTTATTTGCTTGTTTGCTTTGTTCATTAGGCTCCACTTAAAGTTGAGATGATATGATATTTGTTTTTCACCGCCTGGCTTATTTCACTTAGTATAATGCTCTCCAGTTATATCCATGCTGTTGCAAATGGTAGGAGCTCCTTCTTTCTGCTGCATAGTATTCCATTATGTAAATGCACAAGTTTTTCATATGTTTTATTGATTATGCTACTATAGTTGACCTATTTTCCCCCTTTATTCCCCTCCACCCTGCACACCCCCTCCCACCCACATTCCTCCCTTTTAATTCAGGCCCATGGGTCATACATATAAGTTTTTTGGCTTCTACATTTCCTATACTATTCTTAACCTCCCCCTGTCTGTTTTCTACCTACCATTTATGCTACTTATTCTCTGTACATTTTTCCCCTCTTTCTCTACCAAATCCCCCACTGATAACCCTCCATGTGATCTCCATTTCTGTGATTCTATTCCTGTTGTAGTTGTCTGCTTAGTTTGTTTTTGTTTTCATTTTAGGTTCAGTTGCTAATAACTGTGAGTTTGTTGTTGTTTTACTGTTCATAGTTTTGATCTTCTTTTTCTTAGATAAATGTCTTTAACATTTCATATAATAAGGGCTTGGTGATGATGAACTCCTTTAACTGGACCTTATCTGGGAAGCACTTTATCTGCCCTTCCATTCTAAATGATAGCTTTGCTGGATGGAGTAATCTTGGTTGTAGATCCTTGCCTCTCATGACTTGGAATACTTCTTTCAAGTCCCTCCTTGCCTGAAAGGTTTCTTTTGAGAAATCAGCTGACAGTCTTATGGGCACTCCTTTGTAGGTAATTGTCCCCTTTTCTCTTGCTGCTTTTAAGATTCTCTCTTTATTTTTAATCTTGGTTAATGTAATTATGATGTTCCTGTGGGGTGTGCGCTTCCTTGGGTCCAACTTCTTTGGGACTCTCTGAGCTTCCTGGGCTTCCTGGAAGTCTATTTCCATTTCTGGGTTGGGGAAAGTTCTCCTTCATTATTTTTCAAGTAAGCTTTAAATTTCTTGCTCTTCCTCTTCTCCTTCTGGCACACCTATGATTTGAATGTTGGAATGTTTAAAGTTGTCTGGAGGTTCCTAAGACTTCCCTCATTTCTTTTGAATTCTTGTTTCTTCATTCTGTTCTGGTTGAACTTTTTGTTCTTCCTTTTGTTCCAAACTGTTGACTTGAGTCCTGGTTTCCTGCCATTCACTGTTGGTTCCCTCTACATTTTCCTTCATTTCAATTTCCATAGCCTTCACTTCTTTCTCTATTTTTTACCTGTACTCAACCATTTCTGTGAGCATCCTGATTACCAGTGTTTTGAACTGTGCATCTGATAGGTTGGCTATCTCTTCGTTGCTTAGTGTTATTTTTTCTGGAGCTTTGACTTGTTCTTTAATTTGGGCGATTTTTTTTGTCTTGGTGCACCTGTTACTTAGTAAGGGGCAGAGCCTTAAGTGTTCACCACGGCAGGGCAACCAATGTTGCTATATTGTGATGCTGTCTGTATGGGAGGGGTCCAAGAGGGAACACTGCCACTTGCTCTACTCTCCACCGATTTCCAGTCACTTCACCTGCTACCCACAGTCAAATCAGGCCCTTCTGGTGCTGATTCTCAGGTGGGTTTGTGTACATCCTAGGACCCTGTGGGTCTCTCCAATGAACTATCCTGTGAGGCTGCGAGTTTCTCCTGCTGTTGCCTCAACTCCCACTGGTGTTTTCAGTCAGAGGTTTGAGGCTTTATTTCTCCATGCTTGAACTCTTGGTTGTGTGGTATGTCTCACTCCCTAGTTGTTCCTCCTGGTTTATCTGCACATGAATGTGGGACCACCCATCTGCAATCTGTCACCTTGCCTGGTTCACCAGCCACCACCTTGCCCACCAGCCACAGTCTTGCCCACCGTGGTCTGCCAGCCGCTGCCTTGCCATGAGTCCTCTCCACTTGGCTGCCTGTCTCTGCCCCTCCTACTGGTCTGGTTGAATATTTCTTCTTTAACTCCTTGGTTGTCAGACTTCCATACAGTTCAATTTTCTGGTTGTTTTTGTTTTAAAATTTGTTGTTGTCTTTCTTTTGGTTGTGTGAGGAGGGCAGTATGTCTGAAGTCCCTTTTTTCATAATTAAATTTTAGTTAATAATTTAATACTTACTAATACTTAATAATTTCATCATACATTTATTTTTTTTTGTTCAGCTACAGTCGTCCTGCCTGATGTGATGAAGTCATAATGCAAATGTCCATGCTGCTGGATGAAGCCAGAGACTAGACATTGGAAACAAGCTCCACAGAGGTCCTGATATAGGTGACCACAGGCCACTGACTGACTTCTGGGCATAAAATTCTTGTTTATGGTACCCTTCAATATTTAAACAAAGTCATACCTTCCTGCTTCTAGAAAGTGCCTCTGGCTACCATTTATACCCAAGTATCTGCCATTCTTCAATTTGGCAGAAATTCTTATCTGCATAGAAAACTTCATGCACATTTTCAGAACATTTGAGTGTCCCCATCCCTGGCCCTCTGAACATGCCTTGTTTACCTTTATGGGAGTCTATTTCGTTGGCATTCTGCGAGTTAATCATCAGCTGCAATAAATCCACTCGGTGCTGAAAGCAGAAGGAAAAATTACATTGACGTAGTCACTTGTGAAGTCAGAAATAAATCAAGAGTGCAGTACTGTATTTTTTTCTAATATTATGATCCCTGTATTTTTCTCAAATGTATTTTTCAATTACAGTTTATATTCAATGCTACTTTGTATTATCTTATGCATGCAACATAGTGGTGAGACAATCATATACTTTACAAGGTGTCCCCCTGAACATTTCCAGTACCCACCTGGTCTACAGGTATTGCTATGTTATTGACTATATTCACTATGCTGTATAATAGGCCCCTTTAAGTCCAGAAGTCTTACTACTGCTGAGTTATCAATGAGCACAAACATCCAGCTACCAATCTCGGAGAGCAGGATATTCTTCTGGGAGAAATTCAGCCAAAATTCAACTGCTTTCTGGTCCTCACTCTTTCTGGTCTCTGGCTTCTCTCACTTTTGAACACAGCTCCCTGGTCAAAAAGTTACCCCTTGTCACACCTGCTTGCTCACAAAAAAAAGTAATTGCTGACCTCAATTGTTTTCTTTAGCCTTAATTTTTTCATTAATGGCCACATAGATTAACCTCCCAACACTTGAAGAGTTTATTGGTGCTTTTTCTGTGATCAGTTTCAAATGCCCCACCATCCCAGAACTCTCCACAATGTTCAGTGAAATCCTGGGGTAACTAACCCTATCACCATGACTTGCAGACATTCTTGTGCTGGCCTCCAGGTCCATGAAGGCAAAGCTGGGTTGGCCAGCTTGTAACCTCAAGGCCCAGAGAAAACTCCTGCCCTCTCGGTCTCTGAGCAGGCTCAGACTTAACAGAGTGAGTACACTCTGTCAGGTGCCTCATGGGGCCTTCATTGCAGAATGTGTAAAGTAAGAGGCTTGGAAGTGATGATTCTGTGCCAGTTTAAGGCCTGGGGAAATGAGAATACAAGAAAAATAATTGTAAAATAGCACTTCTTTTTTCACAGTTTATTGAAAGGAAGTTGTATGTTTTATGTGAAAAAAAATCCCAAACATTTTCATGTGGTGACATACTAACCATTGTTATATTTCAAACATTGTCTCTCTGACTCATTTTCCCTTTTCCTTTCCCAAACTCTACCTTCTTTATTCCCTACAAAATTTTATATAACTTTCATCCTATAAACCTAGAGTTCTCTACCCATCCAAAATAAGAGAAGTGCACAAATTATATGTATACAGCTCAATAAATGATCAGAAAGGGAACACTGTCATGTAACCACTACCAGATTTTACCTTTTGTTTATCTTGGAGGCGACTTTCTTTCATTCTTTCTACAGATTTTATGAAAAAATCCATAACACTTTTTGGAAACAGATGAATATTTAATACTTCAAAAATTGGGGTAAGGAATGGAAAGAGCACTGTAAGAAAAAAAGAAAGCACAATGAAAATACAAATACACCTGGAGCAATTATAATTTTCTCTTCTAATCTGAACAGTAAAAGACACCAGGCTTCTTAGCAAGGAGCCATTCCCTCTATGACCTTTGCTCAGACTTTCAAGCCCATGGCTGAGCAAGGGCAAGTCCACATACAAGGACCATCACTGTAGCAGTGAGATCGGCAGCCTCTTTCTCATCTTTTGGGTGACTAAAGAAACAGTATTACATTCCTGAATGGCTTTGCATTTTATCTATTGAACAAGACTGTCCTTGAATAAACCAGACCAGAGTCTGATACTTTAATTAATCTCAGTGTTCAAGAAGTAGTCAGATGCACATGCATGGACACAGTAGAACACTAGACACCAAAATGTCAACAATGATTGTATCTGAGTGTTTAATTATAGGTGAGAAACCTATAATTACATTTTTGTTTAGGACTTCCACCAAGATGGAGGCATGGGTGGATGTGCCGTGCCTTCTCACACAACCAAGTTTAGAGACAACTAAATATTAGCAATAGAAAACACATCCAGAACACGGAAAATTGAACTTTTCGGAAGTCTGTTAACAACAAATTCTTCCGCCTGACCGGTAAGGGGAGAAACCAGCGGCTGGTGAAGCGGGGTTGCACAGGAGGACACGGTTAGATGGACTCAGGTGCGTGGAATCCAGATGTGCGGAATTTAGGCGCAGGGTTGGACCTAGTGAGCGACTGAGCGAGCGACCAGGCGAGCGACCACGGGGGAGACAGTGGGGGAGTGGGGCTGTGTGTTGACTGTGGTTGCGCATTTGTGCGCGGGTGGACAGGCGAGGAAGTGGGCGATTGGACCAGGGCCCGGCAGTCCTCACGGTAAGCTGCAGTGGAGGGCGCCCCCAGTTCCCTGCTCTGACCCAACCTCCACATACAGCATCATAACACAGCGACTCTGAGTGGCCGGGCCCAGGTGAACCACCTAAGGCGCTGATCCTCACCCAGCTGTGAGAAACAGCAGAGGGGGTAGCCATTTCCCTGCTCTGACCACGCCCCCACATGTAGCGTCACAACCCAGCGACCTGGGAGTCCAAGGCGACGCTTCTCACACTTAAAGGGCGCAAACAGACCAAAAATAGGGCAAGAAGATCTCAAAGCCCCAGAACCTATAGGTCTAAGTGATGAAGAAATAGCAAAACTCTCAGACACACAGTTTAAAACACTGGTGATCAGGATCCTCATAGAACTGGTTGATTATAGCCACAAATTAGACAAATATATGAAGGCAAAACTAATTGAAATGAATGGAATTGCACAGGACACCAATAGCAATGAAAAGGAAACTGGGACTCAAATCAATGGAGTGGACCAGAAGAAAACAAATAATGGCCAAACAGAAAAGAGTCAAGAAGCAAGAATTCAAAGAAATGAGGAGAGTCTTAGGAACCTCCAGGACATCTTTAAACGCTCCAACATCTGAATTATAGGGGCACCAGAAGGGGGAAAGGCACAGCCACCAGTGGAAAACTTATTTGAACAAATAATAAAGGAGAATTTCCCCAAGCTGGCAAAGGAAATAGACTTCCAGGAAATCCAGGAAGCTCAGAGAGTCCCAAAGAAGTTGGACCCAAGAAGGAACACACCAAGGCACATCATCATTACATTAGCCAAAATTAAAATGAAGGAGAGAATCCTAGAAGCAGCAAGAGCTAAGGGGACAGTCACCTACAAAGGAGTCCCCATCAGACTGTCAGCAGATTTCTCAAAAGAGACCTTACAGGCAAGAAGGGGCTAGAAAGAGGTATTCCAAGTCATGAAATCTAAAGACCTATAACCAAGATTGCTCTATCCAGCAAAACTTTCATTTAGAGTAGAAGGACAGATAAGGTGCTTCTCAGATAAGATCAAATTCAGGGAGTTTATCATCACCAAGCCCCTATTATATGAAATGTTAAAGGGACTTATCTAAGAAAAAGAAGTTAAAGAAACATGAACAGTGAAAGGACAACAAACTCACAGTTATTAACAACCACACCTAAAATGAAAGCAAACTAAAAGGACAGCTAGATCAGGAGTGGAAACATAGAAATGAAGATCTCAAGGAGGGTTAGCAACAGGGGAGTGGGAGGAGGAGAAAGGGGGAGAAGGTACAGAAAATAAGTAGCATAGACAGTAGATAGAAAATAGATGGGGGGGCAAGAATAGCATGGAAAATATAGAATCTAAAGGACTTGAGACACATGGTCATAAACTAAAGGGGGGGTAACGGTGGGGATGGGGGGGTAGGGTGGAGGGGAATGAAAGGGGGAATAGAACAACTGTAACAGCATAATCAATAAAAAAAATTAAAAAAATAAATTTTTGTTTAAATTTAATTATTTTTTAAACTTTTTAAATTTAAAAAGTTTTAAATTTAAAACTTGTTTTTTTGTAGAAGATAAGGTTTTATTTTTTAAATTTTTTTATTTAGTTATTTTTCAAGTACAGTTTTTTTGTCTGTCTAAATAAACTTGTTTTTAAATTTCTTTTTGAAAATTTTATAAGAAATATGCATTTATAATAATATATTAGCCAAAACATATTTTTTAATGAATTGGTAGTTAGGATAGTAATATATGGTGTATGTCTTTTGACCACAATGGAATGGAATTAGAAATCAATAGCAGACAGAAAATTGGGAAACTCACTAATACATGGAAATTTAAAAAATAGCCTTCTAAAAATCCATGGGTTGTAGAAGAAATCAAATGAGTAACTTGGAATTACCTTGAGATTAATACAAATTGAGACATAACATACCGAAATTCATAGATGTAACAATAGTGGCACTCAGAGAGAAATTTATAGCTATAAATGCCTACACTTAAAAAAAACAAACAAAGATCTCAAATCAATAACCACATTTCCCCCCTTAACACATTGAGAAAAAAGAGCAAACAAAACCAAAGAAAACAGTTAAAGGAAATAATACAGATGAGAGAAAAAAACTAATAAAATAAAGAATAAAAACAATAGACTATACTGAAATCAAAAGATGATCCTTTAAGGACATTTAGATAAATTGACCAAGAATAAAGAAAAAGAACATTTCAATTACTAGTGTGAAAAATGAAAAAAGGGAGATTACTAGTGATATTTTTAAAAGAACTATATAGAAGTATTATGAACAATTCAGATAATTTAGATGATATGGACAAATTTCTATAAATACACAAACTATAGAAACTGCCTCAGAAAAGAAATAGACAATCTGAATAAACCTATAGCATGTAATAAGATTGAATTAGTAATCAAACAACTACCCATCAAGAAAGCTAACGTCCTGATGGTGAATTCCACCAAATGTTTAAGGAAGAATAGACACTAATTTTTACAAATTCTTCTAAAGGTAAAAGGGGAATGAACACTTCTAAACTCATTGTACAAGGCCAGTATTACCCTGATACTAAAACCAGACAAAGATATCACAGGAAAAGAAAGCTACAGATGGGCATATCTTATGAACATAGATGCATTAATCCTTAACAAAATACTAGCAAACTCAATCCAGAAATATGAAAAGAAGTATACACCATAATCATTTGGGTTTATCCCAGGCTAGCAAGTTGTATAATATACTATATCAATAGAATAAAAAACAAAAACCATATGATGTTCTCGGTAGATACGGAAAAAGCATTTGACAAATTCCAATACCATTTTGTAATTTTTAAAAAGCACTTAACAAAATAAGAATAGAAAGAAATTTCCCCAGCCTAATGAAGGACATCTATGAAAAACCCATAGCTAACACCATACTTAATAGTGAAAGCCTGAATGCTTCCCCTAAGTTTAGGACCCAGGCAAGGATGCCTCTCTCACCTATTCTATTTAACATTGTACTAGAGGCTCTGACCAGTGGAAACACACAAGAAAAAAAAAAGGTATTGATATATGAAATGAAGGAGTAAAACTATCTCTTTCATCAGATAGTGTAATCTTGTATATAGAAATCCTTAAAAATCCACTAAAAACCTATTAGAACTAATTATAGTTTCAGTAGAAATTCAAAAAACAAGATCAATATGCAAGATCAATTGTATTTCTACAAACTGCAATAAACAATCTAAAAGTGAAATTAATAGTTCAATTCACAACATACAGAAAAACAGAATACTTAGAATATATACTTAAAACCAATACTTAGTACTTAAAACACTTAATTTTTTCCATTTTAATTGTTGTTCAAGTACAGTTTTCTGCCTTTTAGTAAAAAATCTTTAATGAAACAAATGCAAAACTTGTACTCTGAAAACTGCAAAACATTGTTGAAATAAATTAAAGATCTAAGTAAATAGAAAAACATCCATGTTCTCCCAACAGGAAATTTAATATTGCCAAAAAAGGCAAAACTCCCTAAATCAATCTACAGTTTTAATGCATTTCCTATTAGAATCCTAGCTTCTACAATTCTTTGTACAAACTAACCAGATAAATTTTAAATTTTATGAAATTGAAAGGGACCCAGAATAGTTAGAACAAATCTGGGGGAAAAAAAACTTTAAGTAGCAGAACTCCAATTCCAGATTTCAAATCTTACCACAAATCTATAATAATCAGTGCAATGTGGTACTGGCATAAGGACTGGCATACAGATCAATGGAGTATAATTTAGAGTCCAGAAATAAACCCCTGTGCTTATGGTCAACTGAACTCTGAGCAGGGTTCCAAGATGATTCATTATGAAAATATCATTTTAATAAATGGTGCTGTCACAACTAGATAGCTACACACAAAAGAATGAAGTTGAACTCTTACATCATATATAAAAACAATATTAAAATGGATCAAAGAACTAAAAATAAATGCTAAAATATATACATTTATAAGAAAACCAAAGGAGTAATTATTCATGACAGTTTTGGCAGTGGATTCTTAAATATGACACCAAAGCACAGTCAATGAAAGAAAAAAATATATAATTGTACACTATCAAAATTAAAAATTTTATCTTTTAAAGGACACATATCAAGAAAGTAAAGGACACAGAATAGGAAACACTTTTCAAATCACATATCTAATAAGAAATTTTATCTATAATAAATAAAGAACTCTTATGATTTAACAACAAAAAGAAACAACCCAACTAACTATATGTGGGCAAATAATTTTAATACACATTTATCTAAAAAAGATATAAAAATGGCCCCAAAACATGTAAAAAGTTACTCAATATCCTTAGTCTTTAGGGAAATGCAAATCAAAACCACAATGAGATACCATTTTATACCCACTAGAATGGCCATAATCAAAAACAGAGAAAATGTCAACCAAGCATTGGTGAGGTTGTGGAGAAACTGGAACCTTCATACATTACTGATGGGACTATAAAATGGTATAGCTAGTGTGAAAAAGAGTTTGGCAGTTCCTTATTAAGTTATATACAGAATTACTATACCATTCAGAAATTTCATCCCTGAGTAGAATAATCAAAGCCAAGAGAAACCCAAAAGAATTGAAACAGGTACACACAAAAAAATTATTGTACATAAATGTTCACAGTAGTACTATTTACAATAGCCAAGGTAGAAACCACCCAAATATCCATCAACTAATGAATAGATAAAAAAATGAGAATGTTAGAATATACACAATCCACTAGATTGTTATTTGGCCATAATAAGAAATGAAGTACTGATACATGCTACAACATGGGAAACTTTGAAAACGTTATGCTAAGTTAAAGAAGCCAGACACAAAAGACCACAAATTATGTGATTCCATATATATGAAATGTCCAGCACACACAAGTCCGGAGAGGCGTAAACTAAGAAAGTGATTGCTAATAGCTAAAGGTAGCAGCAGGTGAAAATGAAAAGGTACAGGGTTTCTAAGTTGGCAAAAATGTTCTAACAAATGATGCCATGATGGTTGCACATATCTTTGAAAGTATAAAAATTACTGTTTATTGAGTAATTGAAATACAGTACTGTATAAGTTTAAGGTATACAGCATACTAACTTGACATACACAGATTGTGAAATAATTACCACCATAAGTTTAGTTGATATCAATCACCTTATATAGTTAAAAAATTGTTTTCTCCCTTGTGATGGGAACTTTTAGAATCTACACTCCTATTGATTGTATAACTGAAAATTTATACCTTTTAACCACCTTCATCCAATTCTCCCACCCTTAACCCCTGTCTTGATAATCACAAATCAGTACTCATTCTTCTGAGTTTGGCTATATTTTTAGATCCCACATATAAGTGAGATCACACAGTATTTGTCTCTCTCTTACTTAGTCAACTTATCATAATGTTGTCAAGGTCCATTCATGTTGCAAATGGCAGCACTATAGCTGAATAGTACTCTATTGTGTGTGTTTACATATGGTATTTTTAATACATTTATCTCTTGATGGACACTGGGTTGTAAAAATGATAGAACTGCACATTTTAAATGGATGAATTATGTAGCATGTTAATTATATCTCAATAAATTTTTTAAAAAATGAAAGGAAGGGATGCTGGTAGGGTGGGAGAGGAGAGAAGAGAAGGAGGGGGGTGTGGAAGGAAGGGACATAAGGAGGGAGAGAGAAAGAGAAACATAGTAGCCCGCATACTTATTGAGAGACGCAGTGGATCAAATGAATTAAATTTTAGGAGTCTCTTGATATGTTCCACAAAAGGATCTCGTGGGTTGTTGAGGGAATCGATGTTCACTCCAAATGATGTGCTAGTAATCACATCCATGCTGTAGGCCCCAAAGATGCTGAGCAGAGAAACAAAGACATGGAAAATTAAAATCAGCAAATCTTTACTAGCCTTATTCAACACGTACAACAAGGAGGGAATGTAAATTCATATACTCAGGAAAGACAGGTAAAGAGCCACACAACTGTCAAAACCATCAACTGGATCATCTGAAAAATCTATGCTCCTGACACAATCATGAGGTACTTATCAGGTGTGAGTGATGCAGCTGGTCCTGTGCTGGGGTTGTGGGGATACCAAGGCAACTTAGACCCACCTGTGAGCACAGGGAGATTAGTCAGAGGGATGGAGACCCATAATCAGACAAACTACAATAGTATGTTTTGAGTCTGGACAACAGCAGTTGTCCTGTGTTTGAGTAGAACAAAGGGTAGATAATGAGCTCTTCCTAGTGGAAGCAAAAAAAGTGACAGCGATCTAGGTCTTGCCCCATTGTGGTATGTATATTCAAAGCTGATTCCTCTTCAGCACATTACAGAAGAGCAGCACCCTGGTCTGAGTTGCCAGAAATGTCATCCCTGCTTCTCTACACTCTTGCTAAAGCTCTAGAAAGACTCACTCTCCTGAACTCCAGTGATCTGAGGTTGCCCCGAGGGCAGATTCATTTCTTTTTTTTTTTTAATGAATAATTTGTTTGATTTTTTCCTACAAGTTTTATTTCTTTTTAGTAAGAGGGGAAGGAAGGGGGAACTAAAGGAACACATCAATGTGTGGTTGCCTGTTACACACCCCCTACTGGGGACCCATCCTGCGACCCAGGCATGTGCCCTGACTGGGAATCAAATCAGTGACACTTTGGCATGTAGGCTATCACTCAATCCACTGAGCCACATCAGCCAGGGCTCATTTATGTGAAATATAAGAACTAAGAATGATCCTGGTTTTAAAAGTCATAATAATAAGTCACTTCAAAATCAATTTGGGGAAATCCCATAGGTAAGTGATCATATGTCCCCAGGTTTCCCAGACCAGTCTCAATTTACATCTGTTGTTCCTGCATAATTTTTTTAAAAGCCTTACTTTAGACAATAAATAATATGGCCACCCTACCCCATAGTCTGTACAGGACCTTCTCTCTTTTAGATTAAAGAAAGAAGTGGTGGTAAAATTTAATGTTTAGTATTTTGCTGGTGTCCTCACCAAACTCATTAAGGGGTTTAAGTTGTTCCAATTTCCACATTGTAACTTCCCTGCCCCACCCACTGCCCACCAATAGGCACCAGTATCTTCCCCTGGTACTACTATTTCACACTCTCTACACTGGACCCTTTGGTATAATCACATTTCTTCTTTCTGAACCATGTATCTTTGTCTTCCAGAATATCCACGGTGACAATCAAGCAGACACACTAATCCTGGTTCACATACACAAGAGAAGGCATTTCCCTCCTGGCTGACCTGCCTTTATGGGTGAGCCACATCTTCTTGGGTAGCCCACTGTAGTTCTAACACCACACACCTACTTCTATTTGGTCATAGAGTAACTCAGCAGTGGGAATTTTGGCTCTGTGGAAGGCAGCTGGAGGGTCTTGGGGAAGAGCTCAGAATCCTAGCATCTGGGCTCCTACTCACTCTTTCAAGTTGATGGGTTTGCCTTTCTCTGCTTCCTTCCTCAGATTCCTCACCAACACATCTCCATACTGGCCAATGATAGGGAACATCTAGACACAAAAAATAACACTACTTGTAGTTAAACGTGAAGACCCAAGTCCTAGAAGGACCTGGCTTTCACAAGCATGGAGCAGTAAGAAATATTTTATAATGAATTTTATTAATGTCATTTCTAGGACATAAAGATAAAAGACCTTTTTTTTAGGAAGCTCAAATTCAGTAGGTTACCCTTAGAAAGAAATTATCTTATTTTCTACTTGTCTCCAGACACATTCTTTAAGTTTCAAATTAAATGTCCTCTTATACACTTACCTCCTTGAGCTTTCCACTAGTGAAGGTTGGAGACAGCAATGTTCTTATTCTCTTCCAGTTTTCATTCTGAGCCACAGTGATGGCACTTTTCATAAAACCCACTGGACCAAGAGTCTAGAATTGAAAGCAAAAGACATTTTGTCTTATATAAGTTTTGGAGGTCTTAACAATTGTTAAGTGGGCATCACTTACTCAACAAATATTTAGTGACTGTCTACTTAGTAACAAGCCCAATGCTAGATACTCAGAATACTTATCCCAAATGTCTAGGATCTCATCAAGGTGCAGGAGATATCCAGTCACTTGATGTGATATCCAGCATTTATATTCCAATCTCTTTTTCAAGGCAAATCGCCCATGTGGTAGGGAAACTGCTCTTGCAGAGGAATAGATAGGAGTTAAGACCTATTATTGGGTTGGCCAGAAAGTTCACATGTGTTTTTTCTGTAAAATAAGACACATTTATCATTTTCACCAATAACTTTATCGATTTGGGTATTTTCACTATGTTGGCTATCTCCTGTGTGGTATAATATTGACTGTTCTCAATTAATGTCTCGATTTGGTCACTATCAACTTCAACTGGTCTACCTGACCACGAAGCATTGTCTGTTTAGTAAGAAATCTCCAGCATGAAAGTCTGCAAACCACTTTTGACACATTCGATCTGTTGTGGCACCTTCTCCATACACTGCACAAATCTTTTGCCTGTGTTTGAGTTGCATTTTTACTTTTCTTCAAATAATAAAGCATAATATGCCAAAAAGTGTTGCATCTTTTCTTCCATCCTCAATATTAAAATGGCTACACAAAAATTCCCCAATTTTGATAAGTTTTTTTGAAAATGCATGCTGATATGACAGCTGTCACAATACAATCTAACAAAATTGTTTTGAATCAAGTTAAAGACAACCAAACACTACCAGAGCCACCTAATGGGGAAAACCTAATGAACTTTTTGGCCAACCCGATACATTCTCCAGAGCTGTGCGGGATAAAAAGGAATTCTTGACAGATAGCCAAGGAGCCCTGTCAAACTCAATCAGTTCTATCTTTACTTATATCTACAGCATGAACAGCTTGAAAAGGGGATAACTAATATGGTGACTTCTTATAAAATAGAAGAACATACTTAAAAGATAAGGAATCGTTTTCTATTCTGGAAAAACATATGATACAATACATGGAAATCCTCTTCCCTTATATTTTCCCACCAGAGACAGAAGAAAAAAGAAAGAGGTAATTCTATTTCTCAGTTTGGGACCGGACTATCAAGCCAACCTGCTTGACACTTTTCTTTTGTTTTTCTAACACTGTATTTTTTTAAATGGACATCTCAAATACACATTTATGATTTTTTTAAAAACCCTGGCCAACTAGAAAAGAAGGGAAACTCCCTCAACTTGATAAAAGCCATCTACAAAACCTCTGTGTAATATCATAATGAGAAAAGCCTGGAGTAACATCACTTTGTGAAGTAGAAGCCTCCTGCCTTCAATGCCCAACCTCCCCCTCAAAAAAAAAAAACCCCAAACAATTAGACAGCTATTTATACACACAAAAATAGATCTGGAAGAGCTCAGGAGTTTACTCTAGAAAATCAGCAACAGAATGGAGGAAAAAAAAACATTAGAATAACTATACAAAATGAACAGGAAGTATAGTTTATTTTGCCTGCATCAGCTAGCTCATCTCTCAGGCCCACACCACTCAGTGACAGGAGGGAACTCCAAAGCCTGGAAGACTTCCCCTTGCTGAGAAAAGAACAATAGGGTGAGTGACAATTTTCCCCACTCATTCAGGGCCTTGAACAAATGACCTGCTATGGATTCACTATACCCACTATATAGGTATAAGTGAGAAGTCTAGACACAATTAAGAACTAAGAAGAGCAGGAACTACAAGTATCAGTCATATGGCATGAGTGACCATGATTTTTTTGTCCTGCTGTGCAGAAGACCCCAAAAGCCTTTGCTGCTGAGGAAACCAATAGCCAGCACAGCCACTGTGAACATCCTGCCGATTTTACTGCTGATAGCCCCACATTTACAAATTCTAAGAGTCTGAGTGTGCCCAACCACACTCCACCCTCCAGGTTGCTGCCAAGGGCATCACTGATGTCCTGAGTCTCAGGATATGTGCCAGGAGCCAGCCCTGGCCTCTGTGACTGGCCATGTGCATAATACCAGACCAGTCCCCTGAAGATTTTCAGGTGCCTAGAGTCAGTTCTGATTGCTATTAGTGGACTACACTGCCTCATATGCCTACAGCTAACCACTATAGCCACATACCTGCACACTTTTAACCTCAATTCCATTTACCAGCCCCCACAGCTGTGCACGTGCTTGTAGGTAACTGCTATAGCTACATCAGTATACACTGATAGCCTGAACACTCTAAGCTACTATTGTGCCCACAGTTGGCCCTAGCCCATTCCACTAGAACTAGATCTCACCATTGGACAGGTAGGCTGGCAATTAGCCCCAAGAATTTACATACTGCCAAATTTGGCCATCACTGCTGCCTGCCCCAGTCCATCAACACTAGACCTGTTGATTCTGTTGAAGACCCCAACAACCCTTGCAGCCACCACAGACCATACACAACTCTTGCTGTCAAGGATCATATTGTGAACCACAGCTATATGTCCAAAAATGCCCCCAGACCTGGAGCCCCCATACACCCCTATGAGGCATCCTGTACCACTAAATGAGGGTCACAGCATGCTCCAGTGTACTCCAAGCCACAAGTAAAGATCTTTCCTTACTCAAGTTACTTTATAAAATCTGTAAGAGGACTTTATAAGTTCTGCAGCAGGACACAAAAAATCATGGCCAATCATGCTACATGGCTCATACTGGTGGTTCCTGCTCGTCTTTGTTCTTAATCGTCTCTAGACTTCTCATCTATGCCCATATAGTGGGTATAGTGAAACCACAGCAGGTCATTTATTCAATGTCCTGAATGAGTGGGGAAAATTGTCACTCACCCTATTGTTCTTTTCTCAGCAAGGGGAAGACTCCTGGGCTGGGGATTTCTCTCTTGGCACCACTGAAAAACTATAGTAATCACAAAGAATCAGGGAAACAACATCACCAAAGGAACGTAATAAACTTCTTAGCAATAAATCTTCCCACAATGGAGATCACAAATTGCCCTAGCAAAGTATTCAAAGTACTTGTTCTCAAAGCTCAGAGAGCTAAAGAAAACATATAAAAAATTTAACAAGATCATCTAGTGTCATATTCCCTGACTCTTCATGACCCCTGTAGTCTCACAGTGCTGTCTGTGTATTGCCATTAATTTTACCTCAACAAATTTAATTTTTGAAAAATTTAACAAAATCAGAAAAAAACCAAAAAGTTCAACAAAGAGATATAAAGCATAAAAATAATAAAATTTGAAGCTGAAGAGTACAATGACTGAACTCAAAAATTGCAATGTAGAGCCCTAGATGGTGTAGCTCAGTGGATTGAGTGCAGGCTGCAAACCAAAGGGTCTCCAGTTCGATTCCCAGTCAGGGCACATGCCTGGGTTGCGACCAGGTCCCTAGTGGGGGCAACAGGACACGCAACCACACATTGATGTTTCTCTCTCTTTTTCTCCCTCCTTCCCCTCTCTCTAAAAATAAATTTAAAAAATCTTTTTTTTTAAATTGCAATGTAGAGCTACATGATCAGACCAAATCAAGCAGAAGAAGTAAATTTAATGACAGATCACTTAAAATTATCCAGATACACTCTACACCTACGTGTGGTGGATAAATGTCAGGAGGGACATCTTAGCTGTGAGGGTCTCCCCTGAGGAGCAAGTGGTCTCAGCCCTACCCCAGTACCTCCAGCCCAGGGATCCAGTATCAGGAAGAGAAGTCTCCATAATATCTAGATGTAAAAACCAACAGGGACTGAGGCTGAGGGAGATGGAGGGCTTCTAGAGTCCCAGGCAGTTCCTCTGAAAGGGCTCAGAGGAACATGGACTCACTCCCTCTGAGTTCCAGCACAGAGACAACAGCTTGAAAGGCACCAGAGGCATATGGGGAGGAACTGAATTGCTCAGCATCAGGATGAGAGCTGGAAGGGGCAGCTTTCTTCCAAATAGCAGTGCTGACAGAGTTCATTGTTCCTTTGATGAGCTGTTCCCCCACAGAGTCTGCAGATGGGTGCCATATCTGAGACTCCATCTATCTGATTCACAATGTTAGCCCGTTCCTGGTGATTTCCTGATGCCCTTCCCCACCCAAATTTGGGCACACTCAAGCTGTTTCCCGAGGCTTTTTTATATGAATGGACTGTCTTGGCTAACATTTCAGATTTTTTTCTATAATCTCTCAAATAAGAAGCATCTCGACTCAGCAAACCTTGTATCACTTGCTTAGTGGCTGCAGGCCAAGCACTAGCAACAGTCGGCCTTGGTTCACAGCTTGGCCTCTCCTGGACACCTCCAAGCCCAGCACAAGTGGCAGCCATCTGCACATCACTTTGTAGCTCATGTCAGGTAGCCCCGGGGTAGAACACAGACAGTGGTTAACCATGGCCTGTACTTAACAAGATGCCCCAGAGCAAAAACACCCAGTGAACAGCTAAAGACCACACTGAAGCATCACCACCCAACTACCTCCACAAGAAACATACTCAAGAGGCAGACTCAGCAGGCAACAGAGTCCTGCTAAAGTCCTGCTCTGTGGGGTAAGCCCCAGCACAACGGATCCTCCACAGTGGTCAGAGGTGAGTGGTCAGTGGTTGTAGCCATTCCTTGTAGGTAATCAGCATGGGTGGGTAAATACCCTCCAACCATGTGCCAACAACAATCAATACTTAACTACAATAGGAGGGTGTATACAGCCCACAAAGGGGGCACATCTGGAATGCCCAATCTGGTGAATAGAAAAACAGTACCTACAGAACACCTACTGCATTAGACCACTCTACCAAGCCCAGGAGACATAGCAGCTCTACCTAATACATAGAAACAAACACAGGGAGGCTACCGAAATGAAGAGCCAGAGAAACATGCCCCAAATAAAAGAACAGAACAAAACTCCAGAAAAAGAACTAAACAAAATGGAGACAAGCAATCTACTAGAGACCAAGTTTGAAACACCAATTATAAAGATGCTCAATGAACGTAGCAGGAACTTCAACAGCATAAAAAAAGATCAGTCAGAAGAAATGAAGGGTAACAATCCAAGATGGAGGAGGAGTAAGGGAAAGCTACACTAACCTTCTCCAGAACCACTCTGGAATTAAAACTAAATTGTACAGAAATCATCTGGAATAACCAACTGAGCACAAGCTAGACAGAAGTCTTATAATGAAGGTCAGAAAGAAGAAACCACTTCACCACAGCAAGACTGGTAGGGAATGTGGAGGTGGTGGAAGAGGGCTGGCTAGGCTCCCACAGGTGGCAGCTGAAGTTCTGGAGGGACATTTCAGTGGCCAGGGGTTCCCCCTGAGAAGTGTGAGGTGTAAACCCTAAGCTGGGCTCCCCAGCCTATAGCAACAGAGCTGGAAAGGAACTCAGATAACATCCAGTTGTGAAAAGCAGCAGGGTTTCTGTCTGCCAAGAAGAGACAGCTGGAGAAAAAGAGAGCCTCTTAAAGTGCCAACACACAAAATTTCATTTGCAGACATTTACCCTGGGCTCTGGAAGAGGGAGGGCAGAGTGGACTAGAAACTCTTGAGGAGAGTCTTGGGCCAGTGGCTCTGGGGAGAGAACACAAAGAACAGCTACCAGGACCCCTATGCTGAGTCATTCCCCACACTGTAGAAGCCATCCTTCTCAGGCAGAGCACTCCTCTTCAAGTAAAGATCTTTCCTCTTCAAGTGGCATCACTTCAGGGAAAGCAATAGCCTCACTGAGGAATTACTCTGCCCCACCCTGAGATGCTTAAGTCCAGCTGCAGATTACAGCTTGATTATATCAATAACTAATAAGTTTAACAGCTGATTAGTTTAGCAGCTAAGGCAAAAAATACAAAGCAGCAGCCAAAATAGGAAGACAACAACAAAAAAGACCCCAAATGAAAGAACAAGAGAATCCTATAGAAGAACTAGATGAAATGGAAGCAAGCAATTTATCAGATAGAGAGTTTAGAGCATGATAAACTCTCTATCAACAGCATGATAAAATACATAGAAACAATAAAAAAGAACCAGTCAAAAATAAAGAATGCATATCTGAAATAAATAATACACTAGAAGGGGGAAAGCGTTTTCAGGAACAACCATAAAGGACACATGGACAAAACCAAGGCAGGGTGGGATCACAGAAAAGAGGTGGGGATGGCTTGGGTTGAGGGTAGTGTTTGGGGGTAAAATGCAGACAACTGTACTTGAACAACAATAAAATTAAAAAATAAAATAAAAAGATGGAGAAGAGAATCTTTGATTATCATATTTTTCTGTGTATAATGTGCACCCATGCTTTTGGCTCAAACTTCCAGGAAAAAAATCTTATACTTTGATTTTTTAATTTAATTTTTAATTTACATTTAGATACTTGTTTTTCTGTATTATAAAGGAATCTTAGCATTTATTTTTTAGCATATTATGGTACAAAATTTTTATGTAACAAATAACTACATAAAATTATTTGTTACATAATAACAAAAATCATTACAAAATAACTACATAAAACACAAGAACAGATACAATGTACAAGAAATTTTATTTATTTGTACCACCCATGTATAATATGCATCCTTATTTTTCCCTCGAAAATTTGAGCAAAAAAGTGCACATTATACATAGCAAAATATGTTATATTCTTTTCTTATGATAAAAATCATTACTTTAGATAAAGTGCAATGGTTTTCAAGTTTGGTTCTCAACTGGAGTATGTAAGGAGTGACAGATTCTGCTTTGTTAGGTGTGAAGTAGAACCTAGAACTTTATCAAATAATTATGAGTGAACCCAAGAGGATTCTAATCACCTCAATGATCAAGAACAATGCAGGTGTGGAAAACTCACTAGATTTAAAGTCAGGAGGCTTGATTGTATGGTACTTATCTTTGCCTGGCTTATTCACTTAGCATAATGCTCTCCAGTTCCACCATGCTCTTGCATACTTAAACAACAATTTTTAGAAAAGCAAAATAAATAAATAAATTGCATTCTGGAAAGATTATGAGACATTACCTTCCCACTTCCAACTTATGAGCTTGTCTACTATAGCACACTGATCACAAAATTGAGAATTTTTATTAAAAATAATTGTATACTGAATATTAAAAAAATAAAGTCAAGAAAAAATAACACACTAGAAGGTATAAACAGCAGGTAAGATGAAGCAGAGGGTCATCTGAGGATCACTATTTCGAAAGACAAGATAGAAAAAACACCCAAGCACAGCAGCAAAAAAATAAATAAATAAATTTAAAAAATGATTCCTCGACTTCTGGCCAAGACGGAGGCATAGGTAGACACACTGTGCCTCCTCACACAGCCAAAATAAAGACAATAATAATTTAGAAACAAAATAACAACCAGAACTGGCAGAAAATTGAACTGTATGGAAATCAGACAACCAAGGAGATAAAATAGACACATTCATCTAGACTGGTAGGTGGAGCAGAGTCAGGCAGCTGGACAGAGAGAGGTCAAGGCACAAAAAGCAGTCAGGCGCAAAAGGCACCTCGGGTGCGCAAGACAGCAGCAGGCAGACCCTAGCTGCACAGGCAGTGGCTGGCAGAACCCAGGAGCAGGGTGACAACTGGCAGACCCAGCAAGGTGGCAATTGGGAAGGGAGGCACTGTGCGCAGGGTGGCTGACCAGGCGGTCCCACATTTGCACACAGATAAACCAAGCAAAAATGGGGAGCGAGACAGACCCTGCAACCCAGGGTCCCAGCATAGGGAAATAAAGCCTCAAAACACCAATTGAAAACACCTCTGGGGGTTGAGGTGCTGGGAGAAACTCCCAGCCTCACAGGAGAGTTTGTTGGACAGACCAACAGGGGTCCTAGAACATACACAAACACACCCACATGGGAATCAGCACCAGAAGGGCCCAATTTGCTTGGGGAAAGTGAAAGAAGTGACTGAAATCTGGCAGAGAGCAGAGCAAGCAGCACTGTTCCCTCTTGAACCCCTCCCCCAAACACAGTGTCACAACCCAACAACTGGGTTACCCCACCTAGGTGAATACCTAAGCACCCCTCACTACATAACAGGTGTGTCAAGACAAAAAAAAATGGCCCAAACAAAAGAACAGATCATGGCTCCAGAAAAAAACACAACTAAGCAACAAAAACATACCCAACCTATCAAATGCACAGTTCAAAGCACTGGTGATCAGGATGCTCAAAGAATTGGTTGAATTTGGTCACAAATTAAATGAAAAAAATGAAGGCTACAATAAGTGAAATGAAGGAAAATGTACAGGGAACCAATAGTGATGAGAAGAAAACTGTGACTCAAATCAATGGAGTGGACCAGAAGGAAGAAAGAAACAACCAAACAGAAAAGAATGAAGAAACAAGAATTCAAAAAATTGAGGAGAGGCTTAAGAACCTCCAGGACATCTTTAAACACTCCAACATCCGAATTATAGGGGTACCAGAAAAGGAAGAGGAAGAGCAACAAGTGGAAAAGTTATCTGAACAAATTATAGAGGAGAACTTCTCCAATCTGGCAAATGAAAATAGACTTCCAGGAAGTCCAGGAAGCTCAGACAGCCCCAAAGAAGTTGGACCCAAGGAGGAACACACCAAGGCACATCATAATTGCATTACCCAAGATTAAAATGAAGAAGAGAATCATAGAAGAAGCAAGAGCTAAGGAGACAGTTACCTACAAAGGAGTTCCCATCAGACCGTCAGCTGATTTCTCAAAAAACACCTTACAGGCAAGAAGGGGCTGGAAAGAAGTATTCCAAGTCATGAAAGACAAGGACCTACATCCAAGATTGCTCTATCCAGCAAAGCTTTCATTTAGAATGGAAGGGCAGATAAAGTGCTTCCCAGATAAGGTCAAGTTAAAGGAGTTCATTATCACCAAGCCCTTATTATATGAAATGTTAAAGGGACTTATCTAAGAAAAAGAAGATAAGAAACTTGTACAGTAAAATGATAGCAAACTCACAATTATTAACAACTGAACCTAAAACATACTAAGCAAACAACTAGAACAGGAACAGAACCACAGAAATGGAGATCACAAGGAGGGTTAGCAGCAGGGGAGTGGGAGGAGGAGAGGGGGGAGAAGGTATAGAGAATAAGTAGCATAGATGGTGGGGAGAAAAAAGACAGGGGGAGGGCAAGAGCAGTGTGGGAAATGTAGAATCTAAAGAACTTATGACACATTGATATGAACTAAAGGGGGTGTGTAGATGGGAGGGCATGTGCAGGGTGGAGAGGAATGAAGGGGGAAATGGACAACTGTACTGGCATAATCAATAAAATATATTTAAAATGGTAAAAAATTAAAAATCGAGTAAAAGCATTTAATTATAAATAAGAACAAAGTTATCATAAAATAAATAGTTATATCTAGAAGATATTTTGTGTAAGCCTCATGGTAACCACAAAGCATGGGAGACATAGAAGAAAGAAAGAGACAGCAATCAAAGCATACTACTACAGAAAACTATCAAATTCCCCCAAAAATGACAGGAAGAAGAGAGGAGGAAGGAACAAAGAAACTTTGACACACCTGGATTAACAAAATGGTAATAGTAAGTCCTTACCTATCAATAATTCCTTTCTATATAAGTGGATAGATGATTAGGTAAAGAAAATGTTATATATATAATGGAATTTTATTTAGCCTTTAAAAAGGAGAAAATCTGGCCATTTGTGACAACATGGGTGAATCTGAAGGACAACATGCTAAGTGAATTAAGTTCAACACAGAAAAACAAGTATCACATGATCTCATTATTATGTGAAATTTAAAAGAAAACCATTAAACTCATAGTAAGAGAGAACAGAATGCTGTGTATCAGAACCTGGGAGGAAAGATAATGATAATGATCAAAAGGTCACAAGGTTTTAGTTATAAAATATATAAGTTCTGAAGATGTAATGTACAGCATGATGACTGTAATACAGTTAATACTACTGAATTTTATACATGAAATTTGCTAAGACAGTAGATCTGAAGGGTTCTTATCACACACCAAAAAAAGAAAAATAACTGAGAGGGGACTTCCGCCAAGGTGGAGGTATAGGTGGATGTCCCGTACCTTCTCACACAACCAAGTTTAGGGACAACTAAATATTAGCATCAGAAAACACAACCAGAACACGGAAAACTGAACTTTTCAGAAGTCTGCTAACAACAAATTCTTCAGCCCGACCGGTAAGGGGCGAAACCGGTGGCTGGTGAGGAGTTGCAAAGGAGGGCTCGGTCGGACCGGGCGCGGAATCCAGACGCGCGAATCCTGACGCGCAGGTTTCAGACGCAGGATTGGACCTGGTGAGCGACTGACCCACCGGGTGAGCGACTGCGGAGGAGACAGTGGGGAGGCGGTACAGCGTGTTGACTGGGGTTGCCTGATTGTGAGCGAGGGAGTGGGCGGTTGGACCGGCCACGGCGTAGAGGGCGCCGCCATTTCCCCGCTCTGACCATGCCCCCACATACAGCGTCACAACCCAGCGACCTGGGAGTCCAAGGCGCCACTTCTCACATTTAAAGGGCCAGAACAGACCAAAAATGTCGCAGGAAGACCTCAAAGCCCCAGAGATAAATCTAAGCGACGAAGAAATAGCAAAACTCTCAGACGCACAGTTTAAAACACTGGTCATCAGCTTCCTCACAGATCTGGTTGATTATAGCCACAAATTAGAGAAACATATGAAGGCTAAACTAAGGGAAATGAATGGAATTCCACAGGAAACCCATAGAGATGAAAAGGAAACTGGGACTCAAATCAATGGAGTGGACCAGAAGAAAGCAAATAATGGCCAAACAGAAAAGAGTCAAGAAGCAAGAATTCAAAGAAATGAGGAGAGTCTTAGGAACCTCCAGGACATCTTTAAATGCTCCAACATCCGAATTATAGGGGTACCAGAAGGGGGGAAAGACACAACCACCAGTGGAAAAATTATTTGAACAAATAATAAAAGAAAATTTCCCCAATCTGGCAAAGGAAATAGACTTCCAAGAAATCCAAGAAGCCCAGAGAGTACCAAAAATGTTGGACTCAAGAAGAAACACACCAAGGCACATCATAATTACATTAGCCAAAATTAAAATGAAGGAGAGAATCCTAGAAGCAGCAAGAGCTAAGGGGATAATCACCTACAAAGGAGTCCCCATCAGACTGTCAGCAGATTTCTCAAAAGAGACCTTCCAGGCAAGAAGGGGCTGGAAAGAAATATTCCAAGTCATGAAATCTAAAGACCTACAACCAAGATTGCTCTATCCAGCAAAGCTTTCATTTAGAATGGAAGGACAGATAAGGTGCTTCTCAGATAAGACCAAATTCAAGGAGTTCATCATCACCAAACCCCTATTATATGAAATGTTAAAGGGACTTATCTAAGGAAAAGAAGTTAAAGAAACATGAACAGCGAAAGAACAACAAGCTCACAGTTATTAACAACCACACCTAAAATGAAAGCAAACTAAAAGAACAGCTAGATCAGGAGTGGAAATATAGAAATGAAGATCTCAAGGAGGGTTAGCAACAGGGGAGTGGGAGGAGGAGATGGGGGGAGAAGGTACAGAAAATAAGTGGCATAGACAGTAGATAGAAAATAGGTGGGGGGGCAAGAATAGCATGGGAAATATAGAACCTAAAGGACTTGAGACACATGGACATAAACTAAAGGGGGGTAATGGTGGGGATGGGGGGGCAGGGTGGAGGGGAATGAAGGGGGGAATAGAACAACTGTAACAGCATAATCAATTTAAATAAATAAATAAATAAATAAATAAAAATAACTGAGAGGTAATGAATGTGCCAATTTTTGTAGGAGTCATTTTACAATGTATGCATAATTCTAAATACTACATTATGTACTGAAATACATACATTTTATTTTCCCCAAATAGAAATATAAGATTTTTTAAACGGTGAAAAACAGTATGCTTCCCTTTCAGATTAGGAAGAAGGTAACAATCTCTATTCACATCAATTCTTTGTAACATCAAACTGAAAGTTCTAACTATTAAGAACACCAAAAAACAAAAAGAAGAAATAAAAAGCATACAGATTGGAAAGAAAAAATATAGAAGTGTCCCTATTTTCAGATTATATAATTGTCCATGTACAAAATCATAAAAAATACAAAAAGAAAATCTCTAGATTTAATGAGTTCAACAAGGTTATAGGATACAAGAACAACATAAATATCAACCTCATTTTATACAATAACAATGAATATGTGCAAACACAATACCATTTACAATCACTCCAAGGAAAATAAAATATTTTTGGTGAAAATTTAACAAAACAGGTATAGGATGTCTGTGCTGAAAACAACAAAATATTGGTAAGAAGAATCAAAGAAAACCTAAATAAATAGAGAGATATATTGTATTCATGGATTGAAAGACTTGACCTAGTAACAGTATAGATTTTCTCCAAATTAATCATAAGATTAAATTCTTATCAAAACTCGATTAATTTATTTATAAATATAGATAAGCTTATTTTAAATTTGTATGGAAAGGCAACGGACACAAAACAGCAAAAAGAGTTCTGAAGAAAGTGAAAGGAAATCATTCTATTGACAAGATTGACTATGTAGGTACTATCAAGACAGTGTGGCACTGAGTAAGAACCTGGCAGAAATATATGAAAGGACTTCTGGCTAAGGTGGAAGTGTAGGTAGATACAATTTGCCTCCTTGCACATTCAAAAGGAAGACAACAAGAAATTTAAAAACAGAAAATAACGAAAACTTCCAGAAAATTGAACTAAGTCCAACAACCAAGGAGTTAAAGAAGAAACATTTATCCTGACCAGTAGGACGGGTGGAGACAGGAAACTCATAATTATTAACAACTTTTCTGTGGCAAGGAATGTGGCAAGGCAGGGCTAGAGGGTAGGACAGGAGATGTGGCAGCTGGTGGAATGGGCAGTCCCACAATCTTGTGCTGATAAACCAGGAGGAACAACTAGGAAGCAAGACACACCTCACAACCCAGGGTCCCAGGACAGGGAAATAAAGCCTCAAAGCCACTGACTTAAAATACCTGTGGGGGTTGAGGTTGCAGCGGGAAAAACTCCCAGCCTTACAGGAAAGTTTGTTGGAGACCCACAGGGTCCTAGAACATACACAAACCCACCCACCTGGGTGTCAGGACCAGAAGGGCCCAATTTGTTCGTGGGTAGCTGAGGAAGTGACAGAAAGACAGCAAACAAGCAGAATGGTTCCCTCTTGGACCTCTCTTTCACATACATCGTCACAACGCAGAGACACAAGTTGCCCCGCCCTGGCGAACACCTACAGCTCTGCCCCTTACTCTTGCACTGACAGAAAAAAAAAATATGGTCCAAATGAAAGCATAGATCAAAGCTCCAGAAAAAATACAACTCAGCAATAAGGAGATACCCAACCTATCAGGTGCAGAGTTCAAAACATTGGTAATCAGGATGCACACAGAAATGGTTGAGTATGGATGAAAAATAGAGGAAGAAGTGAAGGCTATGCAAATTGAAATAAAGAAAAATGTAGAGGGAACCAACAGTGAATGTCAGGAAACCAGGACTCAAGTCAATAGTTTGGAATAAAAGGAAGAACGAAAAATTCAACCAGAACAGAATGAAGAAACGGGAATTCCAAAAAATGAGGAGAGGCTTAGGAACCTCCAGGACAACTTTAAACATTCCCACATTCAAGTCATAGGAGTGCCAGAAGGAGAAGACTTGGAAGAGCAAGAAATTGAAAGCTTACTTGAAAAATAATGAGAACTTGACTTCCGCCAAGATGGAGGTATAGGTGGATGTGCCGTGCCTTCTCACACAACCAAGTTTAGGGACAACTAAATATTAGCACCAGAAAACACAACCAGAACACGGAAAATTGAACTTTTCGGAAGTCCGTTAACAACAAATTCTTCAGCCCGACCGGTAAGGGGCGAAACCGGTGGCTGGTGAGGAGTTGCAAAGGAGGGCTCGGTCGGACCGGGCGCGGAATCCAGACGCGCGAATCCTGACGCGCAGGTTTCAGACGCAGGATTGGACCTGGTGAGCGACCGAGCAACCCACCGGGTGAGCGACTGCAGAGGAGACAGTGGGGAGGCGGTACAGCGTGTTGACTGGGGTTGCCTGATTGTGGCCAGCGAGGGAGTGGGCGGTTGGACCGGCCACGGCGTAGAGGGCGCCGCCATTTCCCCGCTCTGACCATGCCCCCACATACAGCGTCACAACCCAGCGACCTGGGAGTCCAAGGCGCCACTTCTCACATTTAAAGGGCCAGAACAGACCAAAAATGTCGCAGGAAGACCTCAAAGCCCCAGAGATAAATCTAAGCGACGAAGAAATAGCAAAACTCTCAGACGCACAGTTTAAAACACTGGTCATCAGCTTCCTCACAGATCTGGTTGATTATAGCCACAAATTAGAGAAACATATGAAGGCTAAATTAAGGGAAATGAATGGAATTCCACAGGAAACCCATAGAGATGAAAAGGAAACTGGGACTCAAATCAATGGAGTGGACCAGAAGAAAGCAAATAATGGCCAAACAGAAAAGAGTCAAGAAGCAAGAATTCAAAGAAATGAGGAGAGTCTTAGGAACCTCCAGGACAGCTTTAAACGCTCCAATATCCGAATTATAGGGGTATCAGAAGGGGGAAAGACACAGCCACCAGTGGAAAACTTATTTGAACAAATAATAAAAGAAAATTTCCCCAATCTGGCAAAGGAAATAGACTTCCAAGAAATCCAAGAAGCCCAGAGAGTACCAAAAATGTTGGACTCAAGAAGAAACACACCAAGGCACATCATAATTACATTAGCCAAAATTAAAATGAAGGAGAGAATCCTAGAAGCAGCAAGAGCTAAGGGGATAATCACCTACAAAGGAGTCCCCATCAGACTGTCAGCAGATTTCTCAAAAGAGACCTTCCAGGCAAGAAGGGGCTGGAAAGAAATATTCCAAGTCATGAAATCTAAAGACCTACAACCAAGATTGCTCTATCCAGCAAAACTTTCATTTAGAATGGAAGGACAGATAAGGTGCTTCTCAGATAAGATCAAATTCAAGGAGTTCATCATCACCAAGCCCCTATTATATGAAATGTTAAAGGGACTTATCTAAGGAAAAGAAGTTAAAGAAACATGAACAGCGAAAGAACAACAAGCTCACAGTTATTAACAACCACACCTAAAATGAAAGCAAACTAAAAGAACAGCTAGATCAGGAGTGGAAATATAGAAATGAAGATCTCAAGGAGGGTTAGCAACAGGGGAGTGGGAGGAGGAGATGGGGGGAGAAGGTACAGAAAATAAGTAGCATAGACAGTAGATAGAAAATAGGTGGGGGGGCAAGAATAGCATGGGAAATATAGAACCTAAAGGACTTGAGACACATGGACATAAACTAAAGGGGGGGTAATGGTGGGGATGGGGGGGCAGGGTGGAGGGGAATGAAGGGGGGAATAGAACAACTGTAACAGCATAATCAATTTAAAAAATAAAAAAAATAATGAGAACTTCCCCAATCCAGCAATGGAAATAGACTTCCAGGAAGCCCAGGAAGCTCAGAGAGTCCCAAAGAAGTTGGACCCAAGGAAGCACACACCCCACAGGAACATCATAATTACATTAACCAAGATTAAAAATAAGGAGATAATCTTGGAGGCAGCAAAGGAAAAGGAGACAATTACCTACAAAGGAGTGCCCATAGGACTGTCAGCTGATTTCTCCAAAGAAACCTTGCAGGCAAGACGGGGCTGGAAAGAAGTATCCAAAGTCATGAGAGGCAAGGACCTACATCCAAGATTACAGCAAAGCTATCATTTAGAATGGAAGGGCAGATAAAATGCTTCCCAGATAAGGTCAAGTTAAAGGAGTTTATCATCACCAAGCCCTTATTATATGAAATGTTAAAAGAACTTTTCTAAGAAAAAGAAGATAAAGGAAATACAAACAGTAAAGTGACAAAAAACTCACCAATTAACAACTGAACCTAAAACAAAAAACAAAAACAAACTAAGCAAACAACTAGAACAGGAACAGAATCACAGAAATGGCGATCGAATGGAGGGTTATCAGTGGGGAGGGGTATGGGGGAAAAAGTAAAGGGAATAAGAAGCATAATTGGTAGGTACAAAATAGACCCGGAGAGGTTAAGTATAGTATGCGAAATGTAGAAGCCAAAGAACTTACATGTATGACCCATGGACATGAACTAAGGTGGGGGAATGATGATGGGAGAGAGCTACAGGGTGGAAGAGAATAAAGGGTAGAAAAATATGGGGCAATTATAATAGCATAATCAATTAAAAATATTTTTTAAAAAGACAATGCAGTACTGGTGGAGGATAGATATGTAAATCAGTGAACAGAACAGAGAATGACAAAGAGAGCCCCAGAAATAGGCCCAACATTTTTTTAGATTATTTATTTATTTATCTTTAGAGGGAAAGGGAAGGGAGAGAAGGAGAGAAATATCAATGTATCATTGCCTCTTGTGAGTCCCCCTGCTGGGAACTGACCTGCAACCCAGACATATGCCCTGAATGGGAATCAAACCGCAATCATGTGGTTCGCAGGCCCGTGCTCAATCCACTGAGCTACACCAGCCAGGAGGCCCAACACTTTTGACAATGGTACATAAGCGGTTCAGGAGAAGGGATAGCCTTCTACAATGGTGCTGCAGCACTCAGACATCCATAGGGGAAAAAAAGAACCTTGACCTGCATTCATACCTTATACAAATATTAACACAAAATAAATAATAAGCTTAAATTTAAAACATAAAAGTATATGTTTAGAATAAGAAGAGAAAATCTTTGGTGAAGAATGTTTAGAATTGGCACTAAAGGCCAATTTAAACCTATTTAAAAAATTAGGGGGACTTCCGCCAAGATGGAGGCATAGATGGATGTGCCGGGCCTTCTCACACAACCAAGTTTAGAGACAACTAAATATTAGCAATAGAAAACATAGTCAGAACACAGAAAATTGAACTTTTCGGAAGTCCGCTAACAACAAATTCTTCAGCCTGACAGGTAAGAGGGGCGAAACCAGCGGCTGGTGAAGGAGTTGCAAAGGAGGGCTCGGTCGGACCGGGCGCGGACTCCAGGCGCGCAATCCAGACGCGCAGATTCCAGACGCAGGGTTGGACCTAGTGAGCGACTGAGTGAGCGACCTCGGGGAGACAGCTGGGGAGCGGGACAGCGTGTTGACTGTGGTCTGCATTTGTCGAGCAAGGGAGTGGGCGGTTGGACCGGCCCCACCGCGAGCGCCATTTCCCCGCTCTGACCACGCCCCCACATACAGCGTCACAACCCAGCAACCGGGGAGTCCAAGGCGCCGCTTCTCACACTTAAAGGGCCAGAACAGACCAAAAATGTGCAGGAAGATCTCAAAGCCCCAGAGCCATAAATCTAAGCGATGAAGAAATAGCAAAACTCTCAGACGCACAGTTTAAAACACTGGTCATCAGGTTCCTCATAGAACTGGTTGATTATAGCCACAAATTAGAGAAACATATGAAGGCAAAACTAAGGGAAATGAATGGAATTGCACAGGACACCAATAGCAATGAAAAGGAAACTGGGACTCAAATCAATGGAGTGGACCAGAAGAAAGCAAATAATGGCCAAACAGAAAAGAGTCAAGAAGCAAGAATTCAAAGAAATGAGGAGAGTCTTAGGAACCTCCAGGACATCTTTAAACGCTCCAACATCCGAATTATAGGGGTACCAAAAGGGGGGAAAGACACAGCCACCAGTGGAAAACTTATTTGAACAAATAGTAAAGGAGAATTTCCCCAAGCTGGCAAAGGAAATAGACTTCCAGGAAATCCAGGAAGCTCAGAGAGTCCCAAAAATGTTGGACGCAAGAAGGAACACACCAAGGCACATCATCATTACATTAGCCAAAATTAAAATGAAGGAGAGAATCCTAGAAGCAGCAAGAGCTAAGGGGACAGTCACCTACAAAGGAGTCCCCATCAGACTGTCAGCAGATTTCTCAAAAGAGACCTTCCAGGCAAGAAGGGGCTGGAAAGAAGTATTCCAAGTCATGAAATTCAAAGACCTACAACCAAGATTGCTCTATCCAGCAAAACTTTCATTTAAAATGGAAGGACAGATAAGGTGCTTCTCAGATAAGATCAAATTCAAGGAGTTCATCATCACCAAGCCCTTATTATATGAAATGTTAAAGGGACTTATCTAAGAAAAAGAAGTTAAAGAAACATGAACAGTGAAAGGACAACAAACTCACAGTTATTAACAACCACACCTAAAACAAAAGCAAACTAAAAGGACAGCTAGATCAGGAGTGGAAACATAGAAATGAAGATCTCAAGGAGGGTTAGCAACAGGGGAGTGGGAGGAGGAGAAAGGGGGAGAAGGTACAAAAAATAAGTGGCATAGACAGTAGATAGAAAATAGGTGGGGGGCAAGAATAGCATGGGAAATATAGAATCTAAAGGACTTGAGACACTTGGTCATAAACTAAAGGGGGGGTAATGGTGGGGATGGGGGAGTAGGGTAGAGGGGAATGAAAGGGGGAATAGAACAACTGTAACAGCATAATCAATAAAATAATAAATAAATAAATAAATAAATAAATAAATAAATAAATAAATAAATAAAAAATTGGCTTTGTCAACGTGAAATATATATATATATATTTGTTCTGCTAAAGACTCTGATAAAAGGACAAGATAAGCTATACATTGTGACTCTAAAAAATAGTAAGAGGGCAACTTACAGTGGTAGTTATACAAATATACATACGCGTCAAATTGTTATAAGTAACACACACACAAATGAGTGTACATAAAACAGATAAAATCTGAGTAAGCTCTGTAAATGTGGTACCAATGTCACTCTCCTGCTGTGAATGTTGCACTGTAGTTATACAAGATATTGCCATCGGGGGAAACAAAATGAAAGGTGCATAACCTGGGATATGCCTGGATTCTTTTGGTAACTTCCTGCTCATCTATTACTATTTCAATATGAAAAAATACAATTAAATTGTTGAAAATTTAATTTAAACGAAATGGACACCTACCTGCCGGTTTGTGAAGACAGAGTAGCATTCCTTCACAAGGACTGCTTTGATCAGGTCTGGGTCAGTGATAGCTAACACAGGCTGTCGGCCATCGTAGAGCCTGTGTAGTGAAAACAGAGCTCATTCAGTTTAACAAGCCAGCTTCTGCAGCTGGAGCCACGTCTGAAAGTCCAGGCTTTCATTCTGATGTGACATAACCCATATTCCTTGTGATCATTGTTGCTGGAGTTTTCTTTTTTGTGTTTTTTAAATTCTTTAATATAAATTATATATTTCTTATCCTACTATTCTTTTTTTAATGTCATTGTTCAAGTACAGTTTTCTGCCTTTTACTCCCATCCCAGTCCACCCCCCCAGCCCTCTCCACCTCCCTCCCATTTCCATTCCCTGCTTGTTTTTGTCCATGTGTCCTTTATACTTGTTCCTGTGAACCCTTCCCCTTTTCCCCTGAAATTCCCTCCCCTCTCCCCTCTGGTCACTGTCAGCCTGTTATTGGAAATAGCATGAGAACATTTAAACCTAGGTCATGTACCTGGGTGTTTCCTATACCATTCTTATAATTTTTTGTATGCTTAAAATATTCACTATCAAAAAGGAAGTTAAGTTAGTAAGTAGATGAAGGCAAGTAAATAATCTGAGAACATAAAAATAATAAGGAGAGCCTGGGTAGGTACTCAGTCACTTAAAAATACACTTTTGGTAATGGAAAATATACCATAAACAATAAAAAGGAAGAGATACACTTTTGAAGATAATCAAAAACATAAAAATGCATATGACAGAATATTAGGTGAAAATATACACATACTGTTCACAAATATGTAAAAATGAGTCTGCAAATAAAAAAGACTTGAAATGCTCAAAAAGATATAGCAGAAATATGAATGATTTCTATGCTCTTTTTCTAAAATTCGATTACTAGTTTACAATTGCTTAAAGGAAATATTTTAACTGCTAAAGAGAGGCCCTTGGTAGAATCCAGTTTAGAAATATTTGAAACAAACAACAAAGAGAATAAAAAACACAGAGAAGCATGTATGATTCATTTACAAATATTTTCCTTTCATTACTTATATTTATTCTACATGTGGGTCATAACTGGCCCTGGGCTCCAAGCAGGCTACATCTGCCAGCAGCAGGGCAAGCCCTCTCCTGCTGCACCCACCACCCCTCCAGCAGCTCCCAACAGGAACAGCCCCAGCAACTGCCTGAGGCCACTTTACAAAGTCCTTAGGTCCATCAGCCCACCAGGGAGCAGTGTGGTTTAGAAATATCCTACATCTCTTCAAAGGTAGTAGAACAGAGTACATAAAGCAATCAATACTTGTATAAACTAAACTTCTATTGAGAAGGGTTGCTTTAAATCTTTTTAAAAACCCAAACTCCATATTTTCAGAGAAATTTTAAAAAGCTGAGCAGATATGGTTTCCCTTTCCATTTACCTATACCCACAGCCTTTTCCTAATGACATAACAAATCCAAATTTAAAATGAAGGACTTTGGCTTTTAATTAATAGTCAATCATGTGGGAAGGAGTTGTAATAGGCATTTATGAGCCTATATTGGAAGAGCCTGAAATAATGCATTTCACCCAATGGAAGGAGACCTAAGGGAGGAAAAATGGAGAAGAGGGGCATGATGAGACTGGACAGAAGGTGATGCCAGGAGTCCCTAGGCCACTGAAGTCTGGAGAGTAACAACAACCTGCAACTCTCCAACTCAATTCAGAATGCAGACCTGGACACCTGGCGACATCTGGGATCCCTGGTAGGACAAGCCTCCAAAACCTTTACCACAAGTGCTTCATCCTGAGAGGCTCTGGGCTGAGACTGTCCTCCACACCATGGGACCCTCATCATAACAGCAAGTAAATCCACTGGGAGTTTCCCCAGTACTCACCCCCACATTCTTCCATACTTTTTAAAACATTCCTGGTCAAAATCCCAAAAACCCTGCAAGGAGAAACAAAATCAGATTATTGATCTGAATGTACTGGCCTCTACCTCTCACTGGAACCAAAATGACTTGAATCCCATGAACTCAGATGGACTGTGTTTCTGTGTTTCACGCTGATAGAGGGAAGCTCTTATTCAGCAGTGTCTTGGGAAACAGAGAGGAAATAGAGGAGATATTTGCAGTGGGGAATTTAAAATCACTCTTGAATTTTCTCCAAGTAGTGTTGATACTTGACTTACCCTTGTGTTTGATACTAAGTAACTCCTGTCTTTCAGAAGGGCTTTGTTGTGCATGTATTATCTCTCAAACCCCATAACCCCCAGAATTATTACCTCCATAGACTCCTGGACTGAAGCTGAGGGAGAGTAAGAGTGGCCTGCACACTCTTTGATCTCCTGGTGCAGCATCTTTTTATTTCTCTCATCTGACCTTTCTGAATTCTAGCAGAATGAGGAACTTTATCACCAGTGATCTCTTGAAGTCTAATAGATTTACGTAAGTCTCAGGCGTGTATGTTGAGTAAGTATGTGAGTGAATGAATGAATGAATGAATGAGAAAGTACTTGCTTTCCAGTTTTATGGATCAACGTGGAAAAGATGGGGAAATGCCAGCACTACACAAGAACAGAGCAAATTAAAATGCTTTCTTTGAGTTTTAAATTCTGTAATTAAAAAAGAACACATCTTGCTATTGCTAAGTTTTAGTTGTGAAATTTGATATTTTAACTATACAAAAGAAGTTCCAGAAATGTGGGCCCTGGAGTGCATCTGTAAGGAGTTGACTGGGAATGGTAGAGAGGAAAATATTGCCTTATCGGAGGCAAAAATCTATGGGAAGTTCTTAGACTAAGAGGCAGTGAGATCCCAGCTGGGAGAATTAGAATCTGAGAATCAAGCCTCTCCCTTGAGGGAAAGAAAATCTGAGGCACAGAGCAACCTGCACACAGGCTCTGCCTGCTGGCCTAAGGAAGCTCTTAGCTCTCCGTTCAAGGGTTGCCCCCTGGGCAAAGGATCAGGACTGAATCAACCATGAAGGTTTTACCAAAATTCACAATCCATGAAGTTCTGAATTCATTTCTTTCAGATAAACTAAAATTTTAATAACTTTGTCAAATCATCTTCTCTCTAATGGCTTTATATAAGTAACTGCTTTTTTTAAAAAACCCCACATGACTCTTTAGGAGGTTGAAGAGACAAACACCATCTTTCATCAGTTATAACCACTCCCTCTCAGACTCAGCCATAAGCTTCCTCCTTTGAACGCAGAGAGATAAAGCATAAGCTCTTGTTCCATCTTTCAAGTCCCACAAAGACATCATGAGAACCAAAGTGTGAGTTAGAACCATGAAAATATCAGCAGGGATTTAGCCATTCTTGAGAGAATTCAAGGATGTATGTACAAATTACCCAATGGTGAGTACTTGGGCTACCTCATACACTGAAGTTTCACAGCTGTCCAGGAGGAAGAAGGAAAAAAAGGCTACCCAGAACATATCCTAGGAACAGGAACGTCTGACTCTGGCATAGTCAACCTCATGAGGCACTACCAGGCACCTCTTCATGCATTTGTCCTAATACTCAGCATGATTATATCTTCCTGGGAACCTGCACCTGGCAGAAGGAAAATCCTCCTCTGGATGCACACAAGTTGGAATATTAAATCATGTCCTGAATCAGCCAGAGAGCTCTGCTGCCCAACCAAGACAAAATGTGAGGCTCTGAACAGCTGACATAGAGCCCTGGGTAAACCTGGTGATGGGCTGGGTGGTGCCTAAGCTGCCCTTTCTGAAAAGCATGAAACCACTGAACTTCCCCTTGAGGACAGCCCTTTTGCTATGGAACTCAGCTGCAATTTGTAATCATAAGAAGCAAAAGAGGAATCCCAAACAACACTCACCCTACGATAGCCCAGAACGGTTCCCACAAACGGGAGGGGTGTTGGCCCAGGAATTCCTAGCTTCTTAAAAGTTCCATGTGTATGGGTCCCATATCTTTAAAGTGAAGGAGAAAAACATGTTATGGGGTTAATGGAACAGGTGCAGAGTCTGGCCATTCACTGACTCACAACTGGACCAGTCAAGCTAGGGAATGAACATGTAAGCCATCAATAATAACAGCAACTCCAACAGCAGTAATTACATTCTCTTCTCACCTCTTTTCCCATTTCTACTGTGAGACACGCAAAAAGTAACAATTAGAAAAAAGTGGCTGAAGTTTCATGGACCATAGAGGCAAATTAGAAAAGTATGGCTGATGAGGAGGCTCTGTATAACCGTTCAACATGCCCTATCAGCACTTTCTGCTAAAGGGGCCTTTCAGACTTCTGCACCTTCCTGTTTATTGCAAAAAATGTGCTATACAACATAAAATATGTTTTAGAAAGCTGAATTAAAACTTTGTCCCCTCTTCTTTAGAGGTTTCCCTTTAAGAAAGTATAGGTTTCTAGCATTCCCTGCAATATTAATAATCTTATAATAAGTGATGAAAATGGTAAAATAATGTGTAAAAGAACTCATGCTCAAGGACAGCAGAGGAGCCTGAGCTGGGCCCAGGTGGGTGTGCGGATCCTTCCTCCAGAAACTTGGTGAAGTTATGTGCACTGACTGTTGAAACCTGGGGTACCTTTGGATAGTCCCAACCCAGTTCTTCCTTGGCCATGACATCCATGGCAAATCAATTAAACCCATTTCTGCTTCTGAACTTCAGCACTTGAGTGAATGCATCAGCAATGTTCATCCCTCGAGGGACCTGGTCTGGTGTCTAAACTCATATGATCCATAGCAAGGCAGAGGATGGGCTGTGTGAATTCCATGGCTTCTTTCCAGCTTTCCCTTTTTGGTAGAGCAATGCTGCTTTTGGTAAAGCCAGTCATTTCTATTGCACTTACATTGCGTTGCCATAAGAGGGCATGGTCTATCTACAGCAATGACTCACAGCTGTACCAGTGTCTCCTAAGGCACCAAATTTGTTTATCCAGTGGTGAAAGCATCTAGTGACAGGCCCACTGCCACACAGACCACACAGTGTGACTTAGATGGTGTCCCTCTCCCCAGGTTCAGGCAGAAGAGATGCCTACCCTGCTGTCCTGTGAAACCAGGGTTTCTGGGAGAAATATCCTCCTACTCCTTCCAGAAGGCCTCGCTTACCCTCACTGCATCACAATCTCACTTACCTGCACTATGAGATTAAAATAACCAGTTATGCATATCTATCTATCTATCTATCTATCTATCTATCTATCTATCTATCTATATACAATCTATGTCATGCATGTATGTATTTGTACAATGGACTCATATTTCAGATATTATTCTAGTTGGGTGAGGTTACTTACACACCTTTGTAGTCACAAATCTTGTACCAATAGCCTCTTTTATTCTACAGAAAGGACATGCCAGAAATAGTCTTATGTCAGTAAAAAAAATCTAATATTAAATAGAATAAAATTTAACACTATCAAGTTATTCTAAAATGTCATCAGATGGAAACTATATTGCCCTGATATGCTGTATTCATAACATTTCTTTCAATTAATTAAAATAATGTTTATATTTTCTATATTCAAGTCATCATGATTCCTACTCTTCATGAAAGTGAAATTGAGATAGAAGTCACACAGGACATGGAGGGGGCCTTCCCTACCCACATGTCCAAAATACCTCCTATCCCAACCTGCTACGTAATGGCAGAAATCCCACTCTTGAAAGGAATTCCTCTGCTAGATGGCTTGGTTTATCCTCCTGTACTGCAACTTACTGGAAAAAATATTTAAATGCACATTGGCTTGTGGGTTTGTGCCTTTACAGGCTGTTAGCAGATTTCATGTCAGGAGGAAAATAAATCTCTATAATAATGCTAACCCTCTGTGAAGACTAGAAGATGAAGATGAAATAAAAGAATACAATGTCAAAATTGCTGCAACTTTCTTCTGCTCTAGTTTCTCATGAAGGGAGAATACTTCAATAGTTCTGCCTATTATAGGGTGATGGAACTGAGTGTTAGGAGGAGAGTGTCAGGAGAGAGACACTGAATAAAGGGAAGAGCTAGTGTGAAGAGAAGGGGCCGTGTCCAGCACCCCATACATAGCCCACACTCAATCCACTGAGCTACACCAGCCAGGGCCCAGAAGCCCATTGTTTTTGATCTGCCTCTGCTGAACTCCTAGGGTCATTCAGACTAGGTCTGGAATCACCCTAGGAGCAAATAATTTCACCAAAGCATGTGGGCTACAGAAATTGGGAGTTGGGGGCAGATGGGATATTACTCCTCAAAAGATCAAAGTCAGATCAATAATAACCCCTTTGGTGTTTGTAGACCCCCAAATTTAAACAACTTTTCCTTTACTGACTGTTGGATCATCAAAACAGAGAAGGGAAAGGGGGGCCTGATGAGCTCCCCAAGTCCAAGATTACAGAGGACATGAGTCTGGACAGTTTACTCACAGATAGATGAGCACCAGGCTGGTAGCCAGGAGAACCCAGGTTTCTGTGGAAAAGCTTGGGATCAGGTCCATGGCCACTTTCCTCCCGAGATTCTCTCCTCTGAATTTTCCTTGCAGCACCGTGTGCTCTTCTCAGCAGGCCTGTGTGTGAGAAATTTCCCTTCCCACCCAGTGGATATTCAATGAGACTGGCTATTTATATAGTGGGAGAGGGGGTGGGGCCAGATCTGACCCAGCAGAAATGCCATCTGTGCTCAAACTTCAGGTGACCTCTCAACTTAATATTTGGCAAAGCCTCATGGAAACTCCCACTTTGACCACCCTTGAGTTCATGTTCTGTGAGTAATCAGTGAACAACTCACTTCATTTTATCAGTATGCCCAAAGGTTACAGAAACTCAGGTAAGGCACTGGCCTTAAATCTCTAACCTGTCCTCGACTCCATGGCTGCCTGCACTAAGAAACACTTGAAATCCTTCAAACAAGCTAAGTCTCAAGATCTTTACCCCTACAGTTTCCTCTACCAAGAAATGTCTCTGTGCCCTAGAAGATTCCTACTCATCCTTCAAAACTCAACTCAGACAGAAACGCTTCTTTTGGAGTCTTTCCTAATGAATCTCCTTGAACAGTTATCACTGCTTCTTCCTCTAGGTAACTTAAAAATTAACTATTGAGGAAGATGGCAGCGAGGTAGGTGGGAGTGGAGCCCACTTCCCCCTGCACACAGGTAAAACACCTAGCTGATCTACTGAGGAACAGAGTGAACAGCCAACAGTACCCAGCATGTATGAAAATAGAAGACCAAAAATAGTAGAGGGCATTGAAAAACTAGACAGGAAGGAGAGTGCTTCAGGACAGTAAGGTCCCTGGGACCAGTGCAGTGGCTGCAGCCCCTGGTCCAGCACTGACAGGTCTGCCACAGGGTTCTTGGGAGCAGGCTGGGTTAACAGCTCCCTCCCCTTCCAAACAAGGCTTGGGCAGCACTGGGAGAGACCTGGTTGCTTGAAGTTGTAGAGAGAGAAATAAGGACTAAGAGGCAAACACACAGGGGCTGTGAGTACTCACTGAGTGTGTGGATGCAGGCTGAGGAAAGTTGGACCATGATGGGCCCTGACCTGGATGTTCTTGGTTTGGATGGAGAATTGGGCTGTGTGAGAGGCCAGGCCTCCATATGGAGTGGCAGGCTTAAGCAGGAGGAATTTCTCAAAAAGAAAAAGTGAAAAAAGAGACACTGGCAACTGTTTAGGACATTCTCCTGCAGCAGCCACTTTGGACTCCTCCCCACCCAGCAGCGCTGTTCTTGGGAGGTGGTGTGGAAGGTCCTGGGAACACTCCTATAAATTGGGAAGAGTGTGTGCCTGAACCTGAGGGATGGGAGGCTACTGGGGAACTGGGCTGGAGGCTGACTAACTGCAGATCAGGAATAGAGAAAAACTAAATCAATCAACCCTCAGCCAGCTGCAGGCAGAAAGAACAGAAAAACTGGCTTAGCCAGTTTGAAGCCAGCAGGAGGCTTTTTTATTCTTTTAAGTAATTCTTGATTATTTAAAAAAATTTAACTCCTTCTTCCTGTCTTTCCTTCTTTCTTGTTTTATTCCTCTTCTCTTCTTCCCCTTTTATCTCTTCCTCCTTCCTTCTTTTTCTTTTTATATTACCCACAAGTGAGGCAAACAAAAAACAAACAAACAAAAAAACCCCAAACATCTTGAAACTGTGAAAAGACCAGAGTAGTTGGACCCAAAGAGGGGGCATCCCAACAGCTGAGAAGGTGAGAAGAATTTCACTTGGCTACTACAGAGAATTTGCAGGTTATTGCATATTTCTATTATTATTTTCATTACTCTTACATCTTTTACTTTATGAGTGTTTTTGTATGCCTCATCTTTCAGATTAGTCTTCCTCACTTGGCTGGTTATCGCATTGTTCGACTGGTTTCCCTTGGTTCTCTCTTTCATAGTGTATTGTTGATTTACTGCCTCTCACTTCACTTGTGTTCCATTAGTACACTACTCTGAGTCCTATATTTCCAATTCTGGTTATCCAGATCACATAGATTCTGTCATGTGATTGTTGCTCTATTATTATTGTAAATAATAGCTGCTCTATACAATTGAAACACTACACAACACCACTCCCACCTCTTAGCGCCCTTCATAGTTTCCTGAACTCTATTACTGTTGTAGTTAATTCTATTCTCTTACACACTAAACCTATTTTCTATCCTTTACTCTCACTTTACCTCAGAATCTGACCTCCAACAAGCTCTCTGCTCTCTAGACCCAACTCATAATCCTCTCACCCCCACCATAAAAGTCTTATCTCCTTTCCATCATTTCTAAAAAGTGGCCTGTTGGGGGGAATATCACGGTTAACACTATATATAGCCAAAGGATCTCCTATCTCTTGTCTACCAGCTGCTACTGTAAATATCATAGAATACTCTCTTGCTGTCTTAAAACATTTTGCCTTCCCCCTCCAACTGCTCACAAAAAAGAGTAGGTGGAAGCTGTCAACACCAGGATACCTGCTGGAAGAGGAAACCCAACAACAAAGGAACCACCAACAGATAACAACAGAAAAAGGTGAAGGAAGGAGCAGAAGGCACACTAGCCTCAATTCAGGACCTATCTGGAAATACAACTAAATAGTGGAGAAATTACCCAGAACAAACAACTGAATAAAAGCAAAAGAGAATCCTCCAAACCTTGTACACATGGAAGAACCAGCTTCAACACACCTGCCCACACCTGCACAACAGAATACAAGAGGTGGTGGACAGAGTGACCCTCAGTTAACCAGCTGGTGAATAGGACCCTCCAAAGAAAGACCTAACAACAATAGAAACCCAAAGACAAACACAGAGCCAACTTAAACGACAGTCCAAGACCAGTGAGCTTGAGAGATCAAGGAAACTACACCACTGAATCTCACAGGTATTCTGCCATAGAAGTTCACACCATAAACCCAGGGAATCAGAAAAGATAATTTAGGAAGCAGAGGCTAACAAGAAGAGTCTCACAAACAATGGGAAGACAGAGAAACAATTCCCAAATGAAAGAAAAGGAGAAAGCCTCAGAAAGAATGCTAAATGAAATAGAGGCAAGTCAACTATCAGATATTGAGTTCAAAGCAGTGGTTATCAGGAAGTTCAATGAGCTCACAGTGAATTACCAAAAACTACAGGGAAACTACAATGAACTCACTGCAAACTACATCAAAATGAAACAGGAAATAGAAACTATCAACAAGGGCCAAGAGGAAACGAAGAATACAATTTCTGAACTGAAGAACACAGTAGAAGGAATCAAAAGCAGGCTCGATGAAGCAGAGGATTGGACCAGCAAGCTGGAGGACAAGGTAGAAAAAAACACCCAGAACAATGGAGGCAAGGAAAAGAGGCTTCATTCTAAAGAATGAAGAGGGATTAAGGGAAATGCAGAACAACATGAAATGTAATACTATCCATATAATAGGGATTCGAGAAGAAGAAAAAGGGCAAGGGGTAGAAAACCTGTTTAAAAAAGTGATGATGGAAAACTTCCCTAATTTGATGAGAGAAAAAGTCACACAAATCCAGGAAACACAGAGAGTCCCAATCAAGAGGAACCCAAAGACGCCCACTTCAAGACACATCATAATTAAAATGGCAAAATTCCCAGACAAAGAGAGAATCTTAAAGACAGCAAAGGAAAAACAGAAAGGAACATGCAAGGGAGCCCCAATACAACTAGCAACTGGCTTCTCAGTGGAAATGCTCCAAGCCAGAAGGGAATGGCAAGAAATATTCCAGGTAATGAAAACCAGAGGCCTGCAACCAAGACTACTTTATCCAGCAACACTCTCAGTTAAAATGGAAGGCCAAATAAGGAGCTTCCCAGACAAAAGAAGTCTCAAAGAATATGCCTCCTCCAAACCAGCTCTGCAGAAGATGCTAAAGGGATTGCTTTAAGAATAAGAAGAAAAACAGTGAAAGAGAGAGTAACATGAGTACAAAAAGTGGCAATGAATAAGTACCTATCAATAATAACCTTAAATGTAAATGAATTAAATATCCCAACTGAAAGACACAGAATACTAGAATGGATAAGAAAACATGACCCACACATATGCTGCTTACAGAAGACCAAACTCAGAACAAAAGACCAACACAGACTGAAAGTGAAGGGCTGAAAATAAATATTCCAAGCAAATGGACAGGAAAAAAAAAGCCAGGATAGCAATACTCATATTGAGCAAAATAGACCTTAAAAAGGGGTCATAAAGAAAGACCCAGAAGGTCACTTCATAATACGCAAGGGAGGAGTCCATCAAGAAGACATAAACAACCCCTGGCTGGTGTATCTCAGTGGACTGAGTGCAGGCTTGTGAACCAAAGAAGGCATAAACATAGTAAATATATATGCACCCAACATAGGAGCACCAAAATGCATAAAGAAAATCTTGGAGGACTTCAAGAAAGATACTGACGGCAACATAATTATAGTAGGTGATTTTAACACCCCACTCTCAAAAATGGACACATCTTCCAAACAAAATATCAACAAAGATATTGTGGCAATGGACAATGCCCTAGATGAAATGGACTTAACTGATATATAGAGAGCTCTTTAGTCCAAAGAATCAAAATACACATTCTTTTCAAATGCACGTGAAACATTTTCAAAGATAAACCACATGATAGGACAGAAAACAAGCCTCAACAAATTCAAGAAAATTAACATCATACCAAGCATTTTCTCCAACCACAAGGGACTGAAACTAGAAAGCAACCCCAAGGAAAAAAACCCAAAACACTCAAAATCATGGAGATTGAATATCATGCTATTAAATAATGAATGGGTCAAGAATCAGATTAGGGAAGAAATCAAAAAGTTTCTGGAAACTAACAAAAATGAACTCACAACAATCCAAAACTTATGGGACACAGCAAAGGCAGTCCTGAGAGGGAAGTTCATAGCAATACAGGACTACCTAAACAATATGGAAACATTTCAAATAAACAGTCTAACCCTACACCTACAGGAACTTGAGGAACAATAACAAAGACAGCCCAGAGCAAACAGAAGGAAGGAAATAACCAAGATCAGAGCAGAATGAAATGACGTAGAGATGAAAAGCACAATTCTAAGGATCAATGAATTCAAGAGCAGGTTCTTTGAAAAGACAAACAAAATCAACAAGCCTTTAAGCAGGTTCATCAAGAAAATAAGAGAGAGGATCCAAATAAACACAATCAGAAATAAAAGAGAAGAGATTAAAATTGATACCACAGAAATACAAAGGCTTGTATGCCAAGGAATTTGAAAACCTATGTGAAATTAACAAATTTCTAGAAAAATATAGTCCTCCAAAACTCAAAGAAGAAGAAGCAGAAAGCCTGAATGGACCAATTACAGCAGATGAAATTGAAGCAGTAATCAAAAAACTCCGGACACACAAAGCTCTGGACATGATGGTTCCACAGGAGAATTCTACAAAGCATTTAAGGAAGGGCTAACCCTTATCCTTCACAGACTATTCCAAAAAATCCAAAATGATAGAAGACTCCCATACTCTTTTTATGAAGCCAGCATCATCCTAATCCCAAAACCAGATAAAGACACAACAAAGAAAGAAAACTTCAGGCCAATATTGCTGATGAACATAGACGCTAAAATCCTCAACAAAATGCTGGCAGACCACATCTGACAATACATTTAAAAGATAATACACCATGACCAAGTGGGATTCATTCCAGGGATGTAAGGATGGTACAATATTCACAAATCAGTACATGTAATACATCACATAAATAAAAGCAAAGACAAAAATCACATGATCATATCAATAGATTCAGAAAAAGCATTTGATAAGGTACAGCACCCATTTATGATAAAAAAAAAACCACTCAGCAAAGTGGGAATAGAGGGAGCATTCTTCAACATAATAAAGGCCATATATGAGAGACCTACAGCCAACATCATACTCAGTGGGTGGGCAAAAACTAAAATCTTTTCCACTAAGATCAGGAACAAGACAATGATGTCCACTTTCACCAGTACAATTCAACATACTGCTGGAAGTCCTAGCCAAAGCAATCAGACGAGAAAAGGAAATAAAAGGCATCCCAATTGGAAAAAAGGAATAAAAACTCATTGTTTGCAGATGACATGATAGTGTACATAGAAAATTCTATAGACTCTGCCAAAAAACTGCCTAACCTAATAAATGAATTTGGCAAAACAGGTAGATGCAAAGTCAATATCCAGAAATCAAAGACATTTTTGTATACCAACAATGAAGCAACAGAATCAGAAATCAAGAAAAACATACCATTTGATATAGCAAAAAGAAAAAATAATAATAAAGTACCTAGAAATAAACCTAACCAAGGAAGTAAAAGACCTGTATTCAGAAAACTACACAACACTGAAGAAAGACACAAACAAATGGAAACATATACCGTATTCATGGATTGGAAGAATTAACATCATCAAAATGTCTATACTAGTTAAAGAAATTTACAGATTCAATGCAATACCTATTAAAGTACCAATGGCATATTTCACAGACATAGAACAAACACTTCAAAAATTTATATGGAACCATAAACAAAGAGAAAAGTAGGCAGGATCACAATATCTGATATCAAACTGTAGTACAAGGCCATTGTAATCAAAACAGACTGGTACTGACATAAAAATAAGCACATGGACCAATTTAAAAAAACAGAGAGCCCAGAAATAAGCCCAACTCTCTACAGTGAATTGATATTTGACAAAGGGGGCAGCAACAAAAAATGGAGTAAAAATAGCCTCTTCAACAAATGGTGTTGGGAGAGCTGGACAGCCATGTGCAAAAAAATTAAACTCAAGCACCAACTTACACCATACACACAAAAAAATTCAAGGTGGATAAAAAATTTAAATATAAACCGTGACACCATTAAAGTCCTAGAGGAGAACATAGGTAGAGAAGGGGGTTTCAAGATGGCGGTGGACTAGGACGGAGCAGAGACCAGTTCCTAGTACAAAAGAGACAGAAATCCATCCGATCGGAGGAGGTGAGGCCAGCAAGCCAGCAGATGCCAAGCATATATGAAAATAAGAGACCAGAAACCTCATCGGTCACGGAGGAACCAGAAGGTAGGGAGACAGCAGCGGTACAGCAGTCTCTGGGACGGAGCAGGGAGAAACAGCCGGTGCAGGGTAGGGGAACCAGCGCCCTGTGGCGAGAGCCCAACGGCTCCTGGGACAGCCTTCAGCGACCGGAGGGCTCCCTCCCTGGGATTCTTCTGCCGGGCAGGCCGAGTGGCCCAGGCACAGAGGTGTGGAAGAAATTTCAGCCTGCGCGCAAGTTGGGGATCTAGTAGCTCCACACGCAGTGGGGCTGGGCAACGTTCAGTGCCCGAAAAGCTCCCTCCCTAGGATTTTTGGGCCGGGGACCTGCCAAGCGGCCCAACCAAAGGGGAGCAGAGGTGATTTCAGTCTGTGCATAGCTCGGAGGTTCAGCACCTGGTGGGAACTGTGTCTGGGAGAGTGCCTAAAGGCGCCTGGGACAGCGCTCGGCGCTCGGACGGCTCCCTCCCTGGAAGTTTTCTGCCGGGCAGGCCAAGTGGCCCAGGCAAAGAGGTGTGGAAGAAACTGCAGCCTGGGCAAGTGCCTGAGGGCGCCTAAGCCACCGTTCAGCGCCCAGAAAGCTCCCTCCCTAGGATTTTTGGGCCCAGACCGGCCAAGAGACCCAACCAGAGGGGAGCAGAGGAGATTTCAGCCTTCACACAGTTCTGGGACCAGCACCCGGCCCGGTGCTGCTACATCCCTAGGGGTTTTTTGGTTTTTTTTTTTTGGCCAGAGGTTGGCCAGGGGACCCAGACAAACACAGGAGCAGAAGGGATACACACCACGCAGCGTGCCATGACGAGCACACAGAGTTTCTAGGTCTGCGCCCAGTCCTCAGATCGGCTCCCGGCTTCCAGTCTACTCCCCACAGACTATCTGGAAGCCCAGGACGCTGAGGGGTCCTGGGAAAAGAGCTGAGACCCTCAACCCCCTCCCTTTCTGGCCAAGCAAGGTGGGGGGCCAGGAGAGACTCGTTTGATAGAGTTTACAGAGAGGGTGCGGAGGACAAAGGGCCCCAACCAAAGACTCTGTGGTTGCCAGCCCAGGAGAACTCAGAGGTACAGCCTGGGGCTCTGAATCCAGTAGACACGACAGCCTGGTCTGCTTCACACCAAGCTTGGCAGCGAGCCCAGGACTGGGCAGAGGGTCTGGGGCCTCCCAACTGAACGGGGGCAGGCCTGTGCTCAATCCCGAGGGAACCAGGCAACTAGGCGGGTGCAGGTGCCTGCAAACACAGCAAACCAGACTATGGCAGTAACCCCTGGGTGGGGAGCGCTGTGAGAAAGTCCTAGTTCCCCACTGTAGGGAGCTGGGGGAGAGGCGCCAAGTGTCTGGATCCTGAGAGGGGCTGGCTGAAAAAATCACAACAATCGACCCTCAGCCAACTGCAACCAGAAAAACCGGTTCGGCTAGTTTGAAGCCAACAAGTGACATTCCTTTTTTTTGAGGTTGTTTATGAGAGATTATTGTGGTGCATTTTTTGTTTCTTGTTTTTTTTTTACTTTATTTTATTTTTATTCTTTTTTTATTTACCTTTCTTCCTTCTCCATTCCTTTTCTTTATCTTTTTGCTTTTTTAAAGTAATCTGTTATTTCTTTTAAACTTTATTACTGTTTCATCTTTCCATACTTTTGTCCTCTTTTCCCGGATTTCCTGTTTTATTTCTTTTTCTTTTCTTTCTAAACTTATTGCTCTTTCTTCCATTTCCCTATCATTTTTTTCTTTCTTCCTTTTATTTCTTTCCTTATCATTTCTTTCTTTTACCCACAAGAGTCACAATCAACTTGAAAATATAAAAAGACCAGAGCTGGACCCATAGAAGAGGCCTCCCAATAGTAGAGCCAGAGAGACAAATTGCACATTGTTGTAGGAGAGAAGCCACAAGTTGCTGCATATTTGAGTAGGTGGAAGCAGAGAACAACAGGATAACCAAAAGAGGCTGCACCATTGAAATTCACAGGCATTCCACCACAAAAGTTCATACCATAAACCCAGGGTGTCAAAACAGATTAATCTAAGAAGCTGAGGCAAACAAGAAGAGTCTCACAAACAATGGGAAGACAAAGAAACAATCCCCAAATGAAAGGAAAGGAGGAATCCTCAGAAAGAATGTTAGATGAAACAGAGGCAAGTCAACTATCAGATACTGAATTCAAAGCACTGGTGATCAGGAAGTTCAAAGAGCTCACAATCAGCTACCAGAAACTACAGGGAAGTTACAATGATCTCACTGTGAACTATATCAACATGAAAAAGGAAATGGAAATTATTAGCAAGGGCCAAGAGGAAATGAAGAATACAATTTCTGAATTAAAAAACACAGTGGAAAGCATTAAAAATAGGGTGGATGAAACAGAAGATCGGATTAGTGAATTGGAGGACAAAGTAGAAAGCATCTCACAGAAAGAACAGGAAAGGGAAAAGAGGCTCAGAAAGAATGAAGAGAGATTAAGAGAAATGCAAGACAATATGAAACGTAATAATATCCGAATAATAGGAATACCAGAAGGAGAAGAAGAAGAACAAGGAATAGAAAACATATTTGAAAGAGTAAAGAGAGAAAATTTCCCTAATTTGACAAAAGAAAAAGTCACACAAATCCAGGAATCTCACAGAGTCCCATTCAAGAGGAACCCAAAGAGGCCCACTTCAAGACACATCATCATTAAAATGGCAAACTTCCAAGACAAAGAGAGAATCTTAAAGGCAGCAAGGGAGAAAAAAGAAATAACATACAACGGCGTCCCAATAAGGTTAGCCACTGACTTCTCAATGGAAACACTCCAAGCAAGAAGAGATTGGCAAGAAATATTCCAAGTAATGAGAAACAGAGGCCTACAACCAAGGCTACTTTACCCAGCAAGGCTCTCAATCAAGATAGAAGGCCAAATAAAGAGCTTCCAAGACAAAAGAAGTCTAAAAGAATTTGCTGCCACCAAGCCAGCTCTACAAGAAATACTAAAAGGTCTGCTTTAAGGAAAGGAAGGAAAAGAGACAGACAGAGAGGAACACAGGTACAAAAATGGCAATGAATAAGTACCTATCAATAATAACCTTAAATGTAAATGGATTAAATGCTCCAATCAAAAGACACAGAATAGCGTCATGGATAAGAAAGTATGACCCACACATATGCTGCCTACAAGAGACCCACCTCAGGACAAAAGACCATCACAGACTGAAAATCAAAGGCTGGAAACAAATTTTCCAAGCAAATGGACAAGAAAAAAAAGCTGGGGTAGCAATTCTCATATCAGACAAAATAGACTTCAAAAAAAGAGCCATAAAGAGTGACCCAGAAGGTCACTTCATAATACTCAAGGGAAGAATCCACCAAGAAGACATTAACATCATAAATATATATGCACCCAACATAGGAGCACCAAAATATATAAGGAAAATCTTAGAGGAATTCAAGAAAGATATAGACAGCAACACAATTATAGTGGGGGATTTTAACACCCCACTATCAAAAATGGACAGATCTTCCAAACAAAATATCAACAAAGACATTGCGGCATTAAACAACACCCTTGATGAAATGGACCTAACTGATATATACAGAGCTCTTCACCCCAAAGAAGCTAAATACACATTCTTTTCAAATGCACATGGGACATTCTCAAAGATAGATCACATGATAGGGCACATAACAAGCCTCAACAAATTCAAGAATATTGAAATCATACCAAGCATTTTCTCTGACCATAAGGGACTGAAACTGGAAACCAACCCCAAAGGAAAAAACCCAAAACACCCAAAATCATGGAGACTGAACGGTATGCTATTAAACAATGAATGGGTCAAGAATGAAATTAGGGAAGAAATCAAAAAGTTTCTGGAAACAAATGAAAATGATCTCACAACAACCCAAAACTTATGGGATACAGCCAAGGCAGTCCTGAGAGGGAAGTTTATAGCAATACAGACCTACCTAAAGAAAACAGAAACATTTCAAACAAATGAACTTACTCTAGGCCTGCAAGAACTCGAGGAACAACAACAAAAACAGCCCAAAGCAAGTAGAAGGAAGGAAATAACTAAGATCAGAGCAGAAGTAAATGACATAGAGACTAAAAGTACAATTCTAAAGATCAATGAATCCAGGAGTTGGTTCTTTGAAAAAATAAACAAAATAGACAAGCCTTTAAGTAGGCTCATCAAGAAAAGAAGGGAACGGACACAAATAAACACAATCAGAAATGAAAGAGGAGAGATTACAACTGATACCACAGAAATAGAGAGGATTGTAAGAAATTACTATGAAGAACTGTATGCCAAGAAATTTGAGAACCTAGGGGGAAATGGACACATTTCTAGAAAAATATAATCTCCCAAAACTCAATGAAAAAGAAGTAGAACACCTGAATAGACCAATAACAGCAAAAGAAATTGAAGCAGTAATCAAAAAACTCCCATCACACAAAAGCCCCGGACCAGATGGATTCACAGGAGAATTCTACAAAGCATTTAAGGAAGAGCTAACCCCCATTCTTCACAGACTATTCCAAAAAATCCAAAAGGATGGAGAACTCCCTAACTCCTTTTATGAAGCCAGCATCATCCTAATTCCAAAACCAGATAGAGATACAACAAAGAAAGAAAACTTCAGGCCAATATCGCTGATGAACATAGACGCTAAAATCCTCAACAAAATATTAGCAAATCGCATCCAACAATATATCCAAAAGATTATACACCCTGACCAAGTGGGATTCATCCCAGGGATGCAAGGATGGTTCAACATTCGCAAAACAGTAAATGTAATTCATCACATAAACAAAAGCAAAGACAAAAACCACATGATCATATCAATAGACGCAGAAAAAGCTTTCAATAAGGTACAACACCCATTTATGATAAAAACACTCAGCAAAATGGGAATAGAGGGAACATTCCTCAATATAATAAAGGCCATTTATGAGAAACCTACAGCCAATATCATACTCAATGGACAAAAACTAAAAGCTTTTCCACTAAGATCAGGAACAAGACAAGGATGTCCACTTTCACCACTCCTATTCAATATAGTATTAGAAGTTTTGGCCACAGCGATCAGGCAGGAAAAGGAAATAAAAGGCATCCAAATAGGAAAGGAGGAAACAAAATTGTCACTGTTTGCAGATGACATGATAGTGTACATGGAAAATCCTATAGACTCTACCCAAAAACTGCTGAAACTAATTAATGAATTTGGCAAAACAGCAGGATACAAAGTCAATATCCAGAAATCAAAGGCATTTTTGTATACAAACAATGAATCAGCAGAAGCAGAAATGAAGGAAAAAATCCCATTCGATATAGCAAAAAGAAAAATAAAATATCTGGGAATAAACCTAACCAAAGAGGTAAAAGACCTGTATGCAGAAAACTACACAGCACTGAAGAAAGAAATAAAGGAAGACACAAACAAATGGAAACATATACCGTGTTCATGGATTGGAAGAATTAACATCATCAAAATGTCCATACTACCCAAAGCAATATACAGATTCAATGCAATACCTATTAAAGTACCAATGGCGTATTTCACAGACATAGAACAAACACTTCAAAAATTTATATGGAATCATAAACGAGCCCGAATAGCAGCTGCTCTTTTGAGAAAGAAGAACAAAGTAGGAGGGATCACAATACCTGATATCAAACTGTATTACAAGGCCACTGTAATCAAAACAGCCTGGTACTGGCATAAAAACAGGCACATAGACCAATGGAACAGAACAGAGAGCCCAGAAATCAACCCAACCCTCTACAGTCAATTAATATTCGACAAAGGGGGCAGTAACATAAAATGGAGTAAAGATAGCCTCTTCAGCAAATGGTGTTGGGAGAACTGGACAGCTACGTGCAAAAAAATGAAACTTGAGCACCAACTTACACCATACACCAAAATAAATTCAAGGTGGATAAAAGACTTAAATATAAGCCGTGACACCATTAAAGTCCTAGAGGAGAACATTGGCAAGAAAATCTCAGATATTCCACGCAGCAACATTTTTACGGATATGTGCCCTAGAGCAAGGAATATAAAGGAAAGAATAAACAAATGGGATCTCATCAAAATAAAAAGCTTCTGCATGGCTAAAGAAAACAGTATTAAATTAAAAAGACAACCAACTGTATGGGAAAACATATTTGCCAATGATACCTCAGACAAAGGTTTAATCTCCAAAATATACAAAGAACTTACACGACTCCACTCTAGGAAGACATCGAACCCAATTAAAAAATGGGAAAAGGACTTGAACAGACACTTCTCTAAAGAGGACATACAGAATATCCAGAGACACATGAAGAGGTGCTCAATATCGTTAGCTATCAGAGAGATGCAAATTAAAACCACAATGAGATACCACTTTACACCAGTCAGGATGGCTATAATAGACAAAGCAACAAACAACAAATGTTGGAGAGGGTTTGGGGAAAAAGGGGACCTTAGTTCACTGTTGGTGGGATTGCAGACTGGTACAACCATTATGGAAAACAGTATGGAATTTTCTCAGAAAAATAAAAATTGACCTGCCTTTTGACCCAGCAATTCCACTGCTAGGATTATTCCCCAAGAATCCTAAAACATCAATTTCAAAGAACCTATGCACCACAATGTTCATAGCAGCACAATTTACAATAGCCAAGAGTTGGAAGCAACCTAGGTGCCCATCAGTAAATGAATGGATCCAAAAATTGTGGTACATATACACCATGGAATTTTATGCAGCAGAGAGAAAGAAGAAACTACTACCTTTTGCAACAACATGGATGGAACTGGAAAGCATTATGCTGAGTGAAATAGGCCAGGCATTGAAGGACAAATACCATATGATCTCACCTTTGACAGGAAGCTAAAGAATAAAACAAACAAGCAAACAGAATAAAAACAAAGACGCTGAAATAGAGAACAAGTGGGCAGCGACCAGAGGGGGAGAGGGAAGGGAACTTAAGGGGAAAAAGGGGGAGGGATTTTGAGGAACAAGTATGAAAGACACAGAGATGAGGACTGGGGGGGGGGGAATGGGAGGGAGGGGGGAGACCGGGCGGGGGGGGGAAGAGAAAAGAAAAAATATATATACTTGAAAAGTAACTAAATAAAATTAAAAAAAAAAAGAACATAGGTAGAAAAAACTTAGATATTTCCCACAGCAACATTTTTACTAATATGTCCCTTAGAGCAAAGGACTTAAAGGAAAGAATAAACAAATTGATCTCATCAAAATGGAAAGCTTCTGCACAGCTAAAGGAAATAATATTAAAATAAAAAGAGCACCAACTGTATGGGAAAACATATTTGCCAATGATACCTCAGACAAGAGTTTAATCTCTAAAATATATAAAGAACTTACAGGACTCCACTCTAAGAAGACAAGCAACCCAATTAAAAAGTGGGAAAAGGACTTGAACAGACACTTCTCCAAGGAGGACATATAAAAGATCCAGAGACACATGAAAAGATGCTCAATATCTCTTGCTGTCAGAGAGATGCAAATTAAAACCACAGTGAAATACCACTTTACACCAGTCAGAATGGCCATCATAAACAAAGCAACAAGCAACAAGCATCAAATGTTGGAGAAGTTGTGGAGAAAAGGAGACCTTAGTTCACTGTTGGTGGGATTGCAGACTTGTACAACCACTATGGAAAACAGTATGGAATTTTCTCAGAAAACTAAAAATTGATCTGCCTTTTGACCCAGCAATTCCACTGCTAGAATTATATCCTAAGAGCCCTGAAACACCAATCCAAAAGAACCTATGCACCCCAATGTTCACAGCAGCACAATTTGCGATAGCCAAGTGGTGGAAGCAACCAAGGTGCCCATCAGTAAATGAATGGATAAAAAACTATGGTACATTTATACACTGGAATGCTATGCAGCAGAAAGAAGGAAGGAGCTCCTACCCTTTGCAACAGCATGGATGGAACTGGAAAGCATTATGCTGAGTGAAATAAGCCAAGTGGGGAAAGACAAATACCATATGATCTCACCTTTAACAGGAACCTAAACAACAAAAGAAACAAGCAAAATATAACCAAAGACACTGATAGAGAACAGGCTGACAGTGACCAGAGGGGCGAGGGGAGGGAATTTCAGAGAAAAGGGGGATGGGTTTACAGGAATAAGTATAAAGGACACATGGACAAAAACTAAAGGGGGTGGAAATGGGAGGGAGATGGGGAGGACTGGTGGGGCTTGGCCTGGATGGGAGTAAAAGACAGAAAACTGTACTTGAAAAACAATTAAAATAAAATAAAGAAAAAAACAGACATAGATAATTGAAACAGAATAGACAGCCCAGTAATAAACCCATGTCTCTATAGTCCAATTAATATTTGACAAAGGGTGCAGGAGCATACAATGAAGTTAAAAACAGCCTCTTTGAAAAATGACGGTGGCACCAGTCAGAATGGCCATAGTAAACAAACCAATGAACAAGTGTTGGAGAGGATGCAGAGAAAAGGCAACCCTAGTACACTGTTGGTGAGAATGCAGACTGGTGCAGCCACTGTGGAAAACAGTATGGAATTTCCTTCGAAAACTAAAAATGGATCTGCCTTTTGACCCAGCAATTCTGCTGCTGGGATTATACCCTAAGAGACCTGATACACCAATCCAAAAGAACTTAAGCTCATAGCAGCACAATTTACAATAGCCGAGTGTCAAAAGTAACCTGAGTGCCTATGAGTAAATGAGTGAGTAAATGAGTGGGTAAAAAAACAGCAGTACATTTCCACAATGGAATACTACACAGTAGAGTGAAAGAAGGAGCTCTTACTTTCAGCATGGATGGAACTGGAGAGCATTATGATAAGTGAAATAAGCCAGGCGATGAGGGACAAATACCGTATGATCTCACCTTTAACTGGAACATAATCAACAAAATGAAAAAGCCAACCAAATATAACCAGAGTCCTTGAAATTAAGAACAATCTAAGAATAACCAGAGGGGAAAGGGGAGGGAGCAATGGGGGGAAGGGTTCTCAGGAACTTCTGTAAAGGACACAGGACAAAACTAAGGGGGGAGGGTGGAAGCAAGGGAGGGAGGTAAGTTTGGCTGCCGGAGGGGGTGGGAAATAGTGGGGGGAAATGCAGAAAACTGTAATTCAACAACAGTAAAATTATTTTTAAAAATGCTGTTGGGATAACTGGACTGGTACATGCAAAAAAGTGAAACTAGACCACAACTTACACCATATACCAGAATAAACTCAAGATGGAGAAAAGAATTATAAGTCTTGCCACCATAGAAGTCTTAGAGTAAAACATAGAGAGTAAAATTTCATATAGCTCACCCAGCAACATTTTTACTAATAACATCTCCTAGGGCAAGGGAAATAAAGAAAAAAGAAAAATGGGAACACATGAAGTTAAAAAACTTCTGCATGGCTAAAGAAATGATCAGCAAAACGTAAAGGGATCTGACCATGTGGGAGAACATATTTGCCAATGATACATTGGACAAGGGTTTGGTCTCCAAAATATATAAAGAACTCATATGACTCAACATCGGGTAGAAACACAATCCAATTAAAAAAATGAGCAAAGGACCTGAATAGGCACTTCTCTAAGGACATACAGATCACCCACAGACATAGGAAAAGATGCTCAACATTAGTAGCCATCAGATTGTTGCAAATTAAAACCACAGTGAGATATCACCTCACACCTGTCAGAATGACCATCATTAATAAATCAACAAAGAACAAGTGCTGGTGAAGATGTGGAGAAAGGGGAACCCTAATGCACTGTTCTTTGGAATGCAGACTGGTGCAGCCACTGTGGAAAACAGTATTGAGTTTCCTCAAAAAATTAAAAATGGAACTGCCCTTTGACCCAGCAATTCCACTTCTGAGAATATACCCTAAGAAACCAGAACACCAATTCAAAAGAACTTATGCACCTCTATGTTCATAGCAGTGCTATTTACAATAGCCAAGATTTAGAAACAGCCTGAGTGCCTATCAATAGATGAGTGGATCAAAAAATTGTTCTACATTGACACAATGGAATACTATGCAACAGAAAGAAAGAAGAGACTCCTACCTCTAATGACAGCATGGATGGAACTGGAGAATATTGTAAATTAAGTGAGCCAGTCAGTGAAAGACAAATACCACATGATCTCACTTATAAGAGGAATCTAATGAACAAAATAAACTAATGAGCAAAATATAACCAGAGGCATGGAAACATGGAACAGATTGACAGTGGCCAGAGGGGAAGGAGGAGGGGGGAAAATACTGGAAAGAGGGTAAGGGACTAGTCGAAGAACATGTGTGAATGACTCATGGACATGGACAATGATTTGGGGAATTGGACTGGGGACGTCAGGGGCAGTGCTGGGTGGAGGAGGGCAAAGGGGGAAATTGGGACGACTGTAATACAATAACAAAAAAATTTAAAAATAAAGAAACAAAATAGAAACAGAGAACAGACTGATGGATGGCAGATGAGAAGCAGGTTGGGGCTGGGTGGAAAGGAAAAGGGATTAAGAAATACAAATTGAGAATTATAAATTAGTCATGGTGATGTAAAGTGAATCTTAGGGAATATAGTCAATAATATTGTAATAACTATGTGTGGTGCCAGGTGTATACCAGAAATATCAGGAGGACCACTTTGTAAAGTAGATAATTGTCTAGCCATTGTTCTGTACACCTGAAACCAATACAAAATTATGTTGAGTGCAAACTGTAATTAAAAAATAAAATTTAAAAAATAAAGGGAATGAAGTACTGATACATGATAAAATAAGAATGAACCCTGAAAATTTACACAAAAAGAAAGAAACCAGGTATAAAAGGCCACATATGCATGATTACATTTGTATAAAATATCTAGAAGGGCTAAATCTATAAAGCCAGTATGTGCATTTGTAGCTCGGGAGAGCTGAAAGCAGGGAGGCATTGCTTGATGTGCAAGGGATTTTATTTTTGGTGCAATGAAAGTGTCTTGGAACTGGATAGAGGTAGTAGTTATGCAACATTGTGAATGTACTAAAAGATAATGAACTGCTTATTCTAAAATGACTAACTTTATGGTAGGTGGATTCTACGTCAGTCAAATATTTTTAATACCAGAAATGTACCCTAGTAAGTGCAATACAGATCACGATGGGGCCTGCCAAACCCAGTGGCTATTTCCAGAGTATTTGCCCCACCTTCAGCACCCTGCTGACTTGTCCAGGGCTGAGCCTCGGGCCTAGAAGCAGAAAATCCCCAGCTGTGCCTGTGAAGTGATTACTTCCTTACTAGCAGTAATAAAGGTTGGTATGTTACAACACTGTACTTTGCAACCAAGGAATGGTAGACACACTCAACAATGATAATGATAAGCTAGGCCATTCTTGCAGCCTGATATACCCTCTCTCCTCTTATTCTGTCAAAAAAAAAGTCCTCTGTCCATGGTAGTGCAAGCAGAGTGTCACCTCCTCTGAGAAGCCCACCCACAGATCCAGGTGGCTCCAGATTCCACTTAACTCTGCCTTCCTCAAGCTCTCAATGCCTTTGGGTATGTCTGCCCTCAATGGAGCACCTTGCTTATGTCCTCTTCGTAAGTGACATTTGCATTGGTTTTGTTTACACCTTGTCTTCATGGTGTATCACAGCACTGGGCACAGTGAAGGCACAATGCAGATAGGCCCTGCCTAATAGGCAGGGCTCCATGGCTCTGGGGACAACCCTATGACTGGAATAGGGCATCGTGTGCTGGAGTTCAGGAGTGGGATGAACTTGACTGGCCCCTGGCAAAAGTTACTGGTATTGGCAGGTGCCGGGGCAACACGTCTCTTTGGGAACCCCTTGGAACTGCATGGAGAATGATCAGTGTTTGTTTATTTTCTGGGGTGACTGTTCATTACCTTTATCAATCAAAGGATCCCATGATCTGACTAAAGGTCAACAGTTTTAACTCATGAACTTAGGTGCTCCCAGCTGAATGAATTGCTGGCCCTCTTCCTCCCCACTTTTTCTTCCTGCCCTTAAATCTGGTCAGTTCACATAGCCTCATAAGGGAGAAAACTATTTAATGTTTTCAGTGATTTTCAAACTATCCACCTGGGAATCCAAAAGCAAGATTTCTTACAAAGGGCATGTAATGACCTTCTTTCCATTTACAGCAAAAATAAAGTTAATTGATAGGATTATCTTTATTTACGAAAAATTACTATTTTTGAAAAGGCTATATGTTCACAAGGTAACATATTAAAGCAGTATGAGGATAATGGTTTTATACTATAAAGAATGATGTTTTGGGGATAGATGCTTTTATCAGATTAAGAAACTTTCTGCTATGAGTGGTTTAAGTTTTTTTAGTATCATAAATGGTAGTTGAGTATTATCAAATGAAACTATTGAAATGATATGGCATTTCTTTTTTAATTAGTTAATGTGATAACTGATATTTATATATATTTTTCTGTTAACCCCCTTTGAGTTCCATGGTCCAATTCAACTTGGTCATGGTGTATGAGCACTTCTGGATTTGGCTTGTTACTACTTTATTTAGCATTTTTGCATTGAAGTTCCTGAGTGTGACTGGCATTCAATCTTCATTTCCTGTCCCATTTTGTCTGAATTAGATCAAGTTGATACTGTCCTCATAGAATGCGCTAGGCATGGAGTGTTCCTTTTCAATTCTTTGAATTGATTTTATATGACTTTTTAAAATGTGAAACACAGAGTTTATTCTTTTTAAAATGTCTTCTTTTAATAGTTGGTTTTATTGTATGTTTTTCCATTACCATTCATCTCCTTTATATCTTCTAGATTCTCTCAGCTTCACCCTGTGGTTGCATCCTCTGAAATGGCAGCCCATGGTCCCTGCCTCCTAGTAGTTATGCTTCTGTTTAATCACATCCTCTTAGTGTGGGCCAGACCATGTGACTTGCTTCTAATGAATAGATTAGGGCCAAAGACATGATATGCCACTTTTGAGATTAGGTTATAAAAGGTCTGTGGCTCCCATCCTGGGCATCTGCTCTCACTCACTCACTCACTCACTCACTCACTCACTCTAGAAAGCCAGCTGCCATGTTATAAGCTGCCCTATGAAGAGATCCAGGTGGCAAAGAACTGAGGGTGGCCTCTGTCCAACATGCAGTGATGGACTGAGTCTATGAGCTTGCAAGGAACTAAAACCTGCCAACGACCACCTAAGCAGACTTGAAAGTGGATCCTTCACCAGTCAAGTCTTTGGATGGGACTGCAGCCCATCCTGACAGGAATGCAACCTCATGAGGGAACTTGAGCCAGAGGATTCTAGCTAAGCCACACTTGGATTCCTAAACAAGAAATTGTGAGAGTAGGGGGGCTTTCAAGATGGCGATGGAGTAGGACGGAGCAGATACCAGTTCCTAGTACAAAAGGGAGAGAAACCTGTCCAATCGAAGGAGGAGAAGCCAGCAAACCAGCAGTTGCCAAGCATATATGAAAATAAGGACAAGGCCACCAGTTGCCAAGCATATATGAAAATAAGAGACCAGAAACCTCGATGGTCATGGAGGAACCAGATGGTAGGTAGACAGCAGCGGTACAGTAGTCTCTGGATGGAGCAAAGAGGAACAGCAGGGATCTCTGCCGGTGCTTGGTTGGGGGACTAGTGCCCAGTGGCGAGTGCCCAATGGCGCCTGGGACAACGTTCAGCACCCGGACGGCTCCCTCCCTGGGATTTT
>NW_026521532.1:0-5666 GCF_021234435.1 Artibeus jamaicensis
AATATTTGCAGCCTAGTGTATTTTTTTTAATTTTATTTAGTTATTTTCCGTACAGTTTTGTCTATTTTCCCATCCCACCTCCCCTGCCCCTTGCTCCCCCCCCTTTTCCTCCCCCCCCTTAGTTCTCATCCCTGTGTCCTTCCTATTTGTTCCTCCAAATCCCTCCTTTTTCCCCTTACCTTCCTTCTCCCCTCTGGTCACTATCCCCTTGTTTCTCTATTTCATTGTCTTTGTTTTTTGGGTTTTTTTTTTTCTGCTTACTTGTTTGTTTTTTTGTTGTTTAGCTTCCTGTTAAAGGTGAGATCATATGGTATTTGTCTTTCAGCACCCTGGCCTATTTCACTCAGCATAATGCTTTCCAGTTCCATCCATGTTGTTGCAAAGGGTAGTAGCTCCTTCTTTCTCTCTGCAGCATAGAATTCCATTGTGTATATGTACACAATTTTTGGATATTCATTTACTGATGGGCACCTAGGTTGCTTCCAACTCTTGGCTATTGTAAATTGTGCTGCTATGAACATTGTGGTGCATAGGATGCGATATTGATGTTTTAGGATTCTTAGGATATAATCCTAGCAATTAAAATTGCTGGGTCAAAAGGCAGGTCGATTTTATTTTTCTGAGAAAAATCCCTTGCTGTTTTCTATAATGGTTGTACCAGTCTGCACTCCCACCAACAGTGAACTAAGGACCCCGTTTCCCCACAACCCCTCCAACATTTGTTTGTTGCTTTGTTTATGATAGCCATTGACTGGTGTAAAGTGGTATCTCATTGTGGTTTTAATTTGCATCTCTAAACAGCTAATGATATTGAGCATCTCTTCATGTGTGTCTCTGAATGTTCTGTATGTCCTCCTTGGAGAAGTGTTTGTTCAAGTCCTTTTCCCATTTTCTGAGTTTGGGTGTCTTCTTAGAGGTGGAGTCGTGTGGTTCTTTGTATATTTTAGAGAATTCAACCTTTGTTCAGGGTATCATTGGCAAATATGTTTTCCCTTACAGTTGGTTGTCTTGCTAATTTAATACTGTTTTCTTTAGCCATGCAGAAGCTTTTTATTTTGATGAGATCCCATTTGTTTATTCTTTCCTTTACATTCCTTGCTCTGGGGACATATCAGTAAAGAAGTTGCTCGTGGAAATATCTGAGATTTTCTTGCCAATGTTCTCCTCTAGGACTTAATGGTGTTTCTTAACACATTTAAGTCTTTTATCCACCTTGAATTTATTTTGGTGTATGGTGTAAGTCTGTGCTCAAAGTTTCATTTTTTTGCATGTAGCTGGCTCCAGTTCTCCCAACACTATTTGTTGAAGAGGGCTATCTTTACTCCATTTTATGTTACTGCCCCCACTTTGTCGAATATTAATTGACTGTAGAGTTGGGTTGATTTCTGGGCTCTCTTTCTGTTCCATTGTGGTCCTATGTGCCTGTTTTTATGCCAGTATCAGGCTGTTTTGATTCTGATCCTTGTTTCAGTTTTTCAGGTATTGTGATCCCCCCTACTTTGTTCTTCTTTCTCAAAAAAGAGCAGCTGCTATTCGGGCTCGTTTATGGTTCCATATAAATTTTTCGAAGTGTTTGTTCTATGTCTGTGAAATATGCCATTGGTACTTTAATAGGTATTGCATTGAATCTGTATATTGCTTTGGGGTAGTATGGACATTTTGATAATGTTAATTCTTCCAATCCATGAACAAGTTATATGTTTCCATTTGTTTGTGTCTTCCTTGATTTCTTTCTTCAGGGCTGTGTGGTTTTCTGCATACAGGTTTTTTACCTCCTTGGTTGGGATTTATTCCCAGATATTTTATTTTTCTTTTTGCTATATCAAATGGGATTTTTTCTCTTTATTTCTGCTTCTGCTGATTTACTGTTGGTATACAAAAAATGCCTTTATTTCTGGATATTGACTTTATAACCAGCTGTTTTGCCAAACTCATCAATTAGTTTTGAGGGTTTTTGGAGGTGGAAGTCTATAGGATTTTCCATACTATCATGTCATCTGCAAACAGTGACAGTTTTGTTTCCCTCCCTTTCCTATTTGGATGCCTTTTATTTCCTTTTCTTGCCTGATCGCTGTGGCTAAAACCCAATACTATATTAAATAGAAGTGGTGAAAGTGGACAACCTTGTCTTGTTCCTGATCTTAGTGGAAAAGCTTTTAGTTTTTTTCCGTTGAGTATGGGCTGTAGGTCTCTCATATATGGCCTTTATTATTTTGAGAAATGCTCCCTTGTATTCCCGCTTTGCTGGTGTTTTTATCATAAATGGGTGTTGTACCTTACTCAGCTTTTTCTGCATCTATTGATATGATCATGTGATTTTTTGTCCTTTTGTTTATATGATGTATTACATTTACTGATTTGCGAATATTGAACCATCCTTGCATTCCTGGGATGAATCCTACTTGATCATGGTGTATGATCTTTTTGATATGTTGTTGGATGCGTTTGCCAATATTTTGTTGAGGATTTTAGCATCTATGTTCATCAGCGATATTGGCCTGAAGTTTTCTTTCTTTGTTGTGTCTCTATCTGGTTTTGGAATTAAGATGATGCTGGCTTCCTTAAAAAGAATTTGGGAGTTTTCCATTCTTCTGAATTTTGAAATAGTCTGTGGAGAATAGGGAGTTGGCTCTTCCTTAAATGCTTTGTGGGGAATTCTCCTGTGAAACCATCTGGTCCGAGGGCTGCCTTTGTGTGATGGGAGTTTTTTGATTACTGCTTCAATTTCTTTTTGCTGTTATTGGTGAATTTAGATTTTCTTCTTTTTCAGAGTTTTGGAAGATTGTATTTTTGTAGAAATGTGTCCATTTCCCCTAGGTTTTCAAATTTCTTGGCATACAGTTCTTCATAGTAATTTCTTACAATCTCTTCTATTTCTGTGGTATCAGTTGTAATCTCTCTCTTTTTCATTTCTGATTGTGTTTTTTGTGTCTCTCTCTTCTTTTCTTGATGAGCCTAGCAAGAGCTTGTCTATTTTGTTTATCTTCTCAAAGAACCAACTCCTGGATTCATTGATCCTTAAAATTGTGTGCTTTTAGTTTTCTATGTCATTTAATTCTGCTCTAATCTTGGTTATTTCCTTCCTTCTGCTTGCTCTGGGCTGTCTTTTTTGTTGTTCCTCAGGAGTTCTTTAGAGCGTGTGGTTAGGTTGTTTGTTTAAATGTTTCTATATTCTTTAGGTAGGCCTGTATTGCTATAAACTTCCCTCTCAGGACTGCCTTCCTGTGTCCCATAAGTTTTGGGTTGTTGTGCGATCATTTTCATTGTTTCCAGAAATGTTTTGATTTTCCTAATTTCATTCTTGACCCATTCATTGTTTAATAGCATACCATTCAGTCTCCATGTTTTTGGGTGCTTTGGGTTTTTCTTTGGGGTTGGTTTCTAGTTTCAGTGCCTTGTGGTCAGAGAAGATGCTGGTATGATTTCAATTTTCTTGAATTTGTTAGGCTCCTTTTGTGTCCTATCATGTGGTCTATCTTTGAGAATGTTCCCATATTACATTTGAAAAAATGTGTGTTAGCTTCTTTGGGATGAAGGGCTCTAATATCAGTTAAGTCATTTCATCTAGGGTGTTGTTTAATGCCACAATATCTTTGTTGATAATTTGTTTTGGAAGAATCACTGTCCATTTTTGATAGTGGGGTGTTCAAATCCCCTACTATGATTGTGTTGCTGTCAATATCTTTCTTGAAGTCCTCTAAGATTTTCTTGATATTATTTGGGTGCCCCTATGTTTGGTGCACTTATATGTTTACCAATGTTAATGTCTTCTTGGTGGATTCTTCCCTTGAGTATAATGGAAATGACCTTCTGGGTCTCTCTTTGCAGCCTTTTTTTTGAAGTCTATTTTGTCTGATATGAAATTGCTGCCCCAGCTTTTTTTTTTTCTTGTCCGTTTGCTTGGAAAACTTGTTTCCAGCCTTTCACTTTAGTCTGTGATGGTCTTTTGTCCTAGAGGTGAGTCTCTTGTAGGCAGCATATGTGTGGGTCATGCTTTCTTATCCATTGAGCTATTCTGTGTCTTTTGATTGGAGAATTTAATCCATTTACGTTTCAGGTTATTATTGATGGGTACTTATTCATTGCCATTTTTGTACCTGTGTTCTCTCTCTGTCTCCTCTTATCCCTTCCTTTCCTTAAAGCAGTCCTTTTAGTATTTCTTGTAGAGCTGGTTTGGTGGCATATTCTTTTAGACTTCTTTTGTCTTTCTTTTGGCCTTCTATCTTGATTGAGAGCCTTGCTGGGTAAGTAGCCTTGGTTGTAGGCCTCTGGTTCTCATTATGAAATATTTCTTGCCATTCTCTTCTTGCCTGAGTGTTTCCATTGAGAAGTCGGTAGCTAACCTTATTGGGGCTCCCTTGTATGTTATTTCTTTTTTCTCCCTTGCTGCCTTTAAGATTCTCTCTTTGTCTTGGAATTTTGCCATTTTTGATGATGATGTGTGTCTTGGGGGTGGGCCTCCTTGGGTTCCTGCAGTTGGGACTCTCCTGTGATTCCTGGTTTGTGAGACTTTTTCTCTTATCAAATTAGGAAAATTTTCTCCTCGGCTTACTCGTTCAAATACGTTTTCTATCCCTTGTTCTTCTTCTTCTGCTCCCTTCTGGTATTCCTATTACATTAGAGTATGTTATTCGTTTCATCATTGTCCATACTTGCTTCTCTTTCCTCTTTGCTCTTTTGTTTTCTTGCTCTTTCGAGTGCCCCCTTCCTCAACTCCTGTCTTCCTCCATCCTTCTTTTCTTTTTTGGAAACTTTCTGCCTGTGTTCTCCGTCTGCTCTTCCTCTGTCTCTTGCTGATGGTTTGCCATTTCCTTTTTATGTTGCTGTAGTTTGCAGAGATCTTATAATTTCCCTGTAGTTTCTGGTAGCTCACTGTGGGCTGCCCCTGGCTTCTCTTTGAACCGTAATAACCAGTGCTTTGAATTTGTCTGTGATAGTTGATCAGCGTCTATTTCATCAACATTCTTTCTGAAGTTTCTGCTTTTTTCTTTCATTTGGGGATTGTTTCTTTGTCTTCCCCATTGTTTGAGACTCTTCTTGTTGTCTCTCTGCTTCCAAAATTGATCTGTTCTGACACTGGTTTTTGGTGTAAACTGTGGTATGTTCCTTGTGAAGTTCAGTGGTACAGACTTTGAGAAGTTTCTTGATGTTCTGCGTCTCCACCTACCTCACGCTGGTCTGCGGTCTGCGTTGGTCGCCTACCACTGCTGAATGTCCCGGCTCTAGCCAGCCGCCTCCTGCAGCTTACCCAGGCCCGTTACTAGGGCTTGTGGCACAGAAGGCCGGAATGTCTCTGCTCCCGGCATCCCGGCTCTCTCTGCCGCCCGGGGCCGTCTGGGCTTGGGTGTCCCGGTTTCCGTACCTGACTCCCCAGGCGTCTAGTCCTGTGTCTATGGCAGTGGCACAGAGGCTTAAAGTCTCAACTCCCGTACCTGATTCCCCAGTGTCCAATCCCCTTGCGCAGCAGCACAGGGGTTGTGACCCTCCCAGTTCCCGTGGGGATCCTCTGCCACCCCGGGCTGTCTCCAGGGGTTTGGGTGTCCAGGCTTCCTTACCTGACTCCCCCGACGTCAGTCCGTCGCTATGGCAGCGGCCCCGGTTCGGGAACTTCCCGGCTCCCGTAGCTGGCTCCTCAGCTGCGTCACAGGGGTTTGGAGAGTCCGGCT
>NW_026521533.1:0-1551 GCF_021234435.1 Artibeus jamaicensis
CCTCCACAACTTTCTATATCCAGAGGTTTTGTGGCTTCAGTTTCACATGCTAGAACACTGGATTATGCTGTTTGTGTCATTTTTCTGTTATTCTTCTGGTTCATGTGCACATGAATGTAATAGCACTTGGTCAGCCAAGTGCCCTCTCAGCTTGCCAGTCTACCAGCCACTGACTCACATACCTGGTATGCCATCTGTCACCTTTCTGCACATCATTTATTCCCTGACATTGTATCTCTGACCCTCCTATCAGTTTGGATGAACACCTTTCACACCTTGATTGTCAGACTTCAATACAGTTTGATCCATGGCATCCTTTGGTGGTTTGTTGTTTTTGAATAGGTTGTTATCCTACTTTTGTTTGTGCAAAGAAGAAAAGCATGTCAACCTATGTCTTCATCCTTATTGGCAGTGACAAGATCACTTTTTACTAATGAAACCACTTTCTGTGATGCATGTGCCATACTTCTAAATAGCACTAAAAGAAATAAACAAAAAAGAAGTCAGACATGATTTGGACATGAACAAATTTTATAAAATTTACATTTCCCAAGAAGTAAGTACATAGCAGCCACAATTTTTAATTAATTTATTTAATTCTAATTCAAGGAATTTTTTTTGTTTTTTACTCACATCCTACCCCACCCCCCTCCAGTGCTCCCCACCTCCCTCTCATTTCCACATCCCCTAGTTTTTTTAATATATTTTATTGCTTTGGGCTATTATATTTTTGTTGAATTGCACCTGTTATGTTCCAAGGTATGGAGCCATAAATATTTGTCAGTGTACAGAAACCCACCTTGCTGTATTGTGGTTCTATTTATGGGGTAGTGGTCAGAGAGGGAATAATCCTGCTTGCTCATCTCTCACCCAGCTTTCAGTCAACTCTCCTGATACCATCAAGCACATTTTCTTTTCTGGTCATGATACTGTGGTAAGTGGGCTTCTGTACCTCCTAAGATCCCATGGCACCCTGCAACAGACTCTTCTGTGATCCTGGGTGTTTCTACTGTGGCTGCACCTCCACAGTTTTTTACAGCCAGAGGGTTTGTGGCTTTTGTTTCACATGCTGGAACTCTGGATTATGCTGTCTGTGTTGTTTCCCTGTTATTCTTCTGGTTTATGTGCACATGAATGTAATAGCATCTTCTGGTTTATGTGCACATGGATGTAATAGCACTTGATCCACCAAGTGCTGTCTCAGCTTGCAAGACTACCAGCCACTGACTCACACACCTCGTATGTCACCTGCCACCTTTCCAGGCATCATCTCCTCACTGACATATTACCTCTGACCCTCCTATCGGTTTGGACCAATGTTACTTCTTTAGCTTTTTGATTGTCAGACTTCCATACAGTTCAATCCCTGGCACTTGTGGTGGTATGTTGTTTTGAAATTGGTTACTATCCTTTTGTTTGTGCAAGGAAGCAAAGCATGTCTACCTATGTCTTAATCTTGGCCAGCAGTGAAAAGCTTATTTTTGGCAGATGAAACCACTGTCTATGATCACCATTTAATGGTTTTCAATACCACTAAAAGAAAGAAACGGT
>NW_026521534.1:0-6206 GCF_021234435.1 Artibeus jamaicensis
GGGATGCTGGGAAGATATAAGCGGCCGGGTAAATGGAGCGGATACCTTTCTCCCCTGTACTCATGGGTGAAAATCCTGGCAGATCTATGGAAGCAGCACAATAAACCATCGGTTACCCAGCATTTATGAAATTAAAAGACCAGAGATTGTGACGCTGAAACACCCAGACGGAGCGGCAAGTCCAGCTACCAGGCTGGGTCTCTCGGCCCCGCCGCCAGGCAACAGGCCTGGGAGCCGGGGCCTCAGGTATGGAAGCCGGACACTCCAAGCCCCTGTGGCGGTCCCTGGGAGACAGAGGAGTCAGGAACCAGAGCGGGGACACCCTTAGTGCCGATGCCATAGCTACTGGCCTGGGCAACGGAAGGGTCAGTGCAGGAGCTGGGACACCAAAGGCCCCTGTGACGCCCTGAGACAGGCCTGGACCACAGAGCCAGCTACCGGAGTGCGGGAAGCTCTCAAATCCCGTGTCGCTGCCATAGCGACGAGGACTGGGCGCCGGGTGGCGTACGGAGCCGGGACTCTCCAAGCCCCTGTGGGCGCAGCTGGAGACAGCTACGGGAGCCGAGGGCTCTCAAATCCTGTGCCGCTGCCCTTAGCGACGGGACTGGATGCCGGGGAGTCAGGTACGGAAGCCGGGACTCTCCAACCCCCTGTGCAGCTGAGGAGACAGCTACGGGGGGGCCGGGAAGCTCAAATCCTGTGCCGCTGGGCGACGGGACTGGACGTTGGGGGTCAGGTAGCAGGCTGGACACTCCAGCCCCTGAGACAGCCCGAGGGTGGCAGAGGATCCCTACGGGAACTGGGGGGGGGTCCACAACCCTGTGCTGCTGCCATTGCAAGGGATTGGACACTGGGGAATCAGGTACAGGTTGGGACTCCCTGGCCTCTGTGCCTGCCATAGAGACAGGACTAGACGCCCGGGAGTCAGGTCGGAAACCAGAGCCCAAGCCCCTGAGCCCTGGCGGCAGAGAAGAGAGCCAGATACGGGAGCCAAGGACATTCCCAGCCTCTGTGCCTGCCCCCTAGTAACGGGCCTGGGTGTGCTTGAGAGAGCGCTACTAGACCGGCGCATTCCAGCAGTGGTAGGCGACCAACGCGAGACCGGTCGAGAGATGCGTGAGTGTGGGGGGAAAGAACATCAAGAAACCAAAGGTCTGTACACTGAACTTCACAAGGAACATACCACAAGTTTACCATAAAACCAGTGTTTCAGAACAGATCAATTTTGGAAGCAGAGACTAAAACAAGAAGAGTCTCAAACAATGGGAAGACAAAGGAAACAATCCCCAAATGAAGAAAAAGCAGAAACTCCAGAAAGAATGTTAGATGAAATGGCAGCTGATCAACTATCAGACATGAATTCAGCCTTTTTGGTTATTACGAAGTTCAAAGAAGCTCAAAAGCTCGTGTGAGCTACCAGAAACTGCAGGGAAATTATATTGGTCTCTCTGCAAACTACAGCAACATCAAAAGGAAATGAAACCATCAGCAAGAGACAAGAGGGAAATAGAAGAATACAATTTCCAGAAAGTTTCCAAAGTAGGATGGATGAAGCGGAGGATAGGATTAGTGAGTTGGGGGGGACAGGGTGAAAGCATCTCACAGAAAGAGCAAGAAAATGAAAAGAAGGGCTCAGAAAGAATGAAGAGGGATTAAGAAGAATCAAGACAATGTGAAACGTAATAATATACGAATAATAGGAATACCAGAAGGAGAAGAAAGAAGAACAAGGGATAGAAAACAGTATTTGAGCGAGGTAATGAGAGAAAAATTTTTCTAATTTGATGAAAATTCACAAATCCAGGAATCCACAGTCCCAATCAAGAGGGAACCCAGGAGCCCACCTCAAGACACACATACATCATCAAATAGCGATTCCAAGACAGAGAAATCTTAAAGGCAGCAAGGAGAAAAAGGGAAATAACATGCAAGGGAGCCCCAATAAGGTTAGCTACAGAAGCTTCTCCAATGTTTGACACTTCAAGCAAGAAGAGAATGGCAAGAAATATTTCAGTAATGAGAACCAGAGGCCTACAAGCCAAGGCTACTTTACCCAGCAAGGCTCTCCAATCAAGATAGAGGCCAAATAAAGAGCTTCCAAGACAAAAGAGTCTCAAAAATATGCCTCCACTAAGTACTAGCTCATACAAGAAATACCCAAAAGGACTGCTTTAAGGGAAGGAGAGGATAAAGAGGGAGACAGAGAGGAACACTGAGTTACAAAAAATGGCAATGAATGGCACCTATCAATAATAACCTTAAACGTAAATGGATTAAATTCTCCAATCAAAAAGACACAGAATAGCTCAATGGATAAGAAAGCATGGCCCGCTATGCTGCCTACAAGAGACTCACTCAGGACAAAAGACCATCACAGACTAAAAGTGAAAGGCTGGAAACAAGTTTTCCAAGCAAGCGGACAAAGAAAAAAGAAGCCCCGGGGTAGCAATTCTCATATCAGACAAAATAGACTTCAAAAAAAGGCTAAAAGACCCAGAAAAGGTCATTTCTTATACTCAAGGGAAGAATCCACCAAAGAAGACATTAGCATTTGTAAACATATATGCACCAAACATAGGGGCACCCAAATATCAAGAAAATCTTAGAGGACTTCAAGAAAGATATTGACAGCAACACAATCATAGTAGGTTTGACCCACTATCAAAAATGGATTAGATCTTCCAAACAAATTATCAACAAAGATATTGTGGCATTAAACAACACCTGGAAATGGACTTAACTGATATATATAGGGCCCTTCATCCCAAAGAAGCTAAATACACATTCTTTTCAAATGTGCATGGAACATTCTCAAAGATAGACCATGTGGTGGGACACAAAAAGCTCAGCAGTTCAAGAAAATTGAAATCTTTCCTGTCAGCCACGAGCACTGAGGTAAACCTTCCAAGGAAAAAAACCCAAAGCACCCAAAAACATGGAACTGAATGGTGTCTTTCTTAAACAATGAATGAGTTCAAAGAATGAAATTGGGGAAGAAATCAAAACATTTCTGAAACAAATGAAAATGATCTGTCAAAGCTGGGACACAGCGAAGGCAGTCCTGAGGGGAAGTTTAACAGCAGCTACCAAAGAATATGAAACATTTTCAAACAAACAACCTAACCCTGCCTGCAGAACTTGGGGAACAACAACAAAGACAGCCCAGAGCAAGCAGAGAAGGAAGAAATTAGAATTGAGGCAGAATTAAACCTTGAGAAACTAAGCACAATTTTAGGATCAGTGGATCCAGGGTTGGTTCTTTGAGAAGATAAACAAAATGTCAAGCCTTTAGTGGGCTCATCAAGAAAAGAGGACACAGAAGCTAAACACATCAGAAATGAAAAAGGAGAGATTACAGCTGATCAGAAATAGAAAGAAGTTGCTGAGAAATTACTATGAAGAACTGTATGCCAAGAAATTTGTGAAAACCTGAAATGGACACATTTCTAGAAAAATACAATCTTCCAAAACTCAGTGAAAAAGAGCAGAAATCTAAATTCACCAATAACAGCAAAAGAATTAAGCAGTAATCAAAACTCTCCCATCACACCAAAAGCCCCGGACCAGATGGTTTCACAGGAGGAAATTCTACAAAGCATTTAAGGAAGGAGCTAACCCATTCTCCTCAACTATTTCCAAAAAATTCAAAGATGGAAAACTCCCAAATTCTTTTTATGAAGCCATGCAATTCCAAAACCATAGGAAACACAACAAAGAAGAAAACTTCAGGCCAATATCGCTGATGAACATAGATGCTAAATCCTCAACAAAATATTGGCGCGTCCAACAATATATCAAAAAGATCATCAAGATCAAGTAGGATTCATCCCAGGAATGCAAAGGATGGTTCCAATATTCGCAAATCAGTAAATGTAATACATCATATAAACAAGCAGAACAAAAATCACATGATCATATCAATAGATGCAGAAAAAAGCTTTCGATAGGTACAACACCCATTTATGATAAAAACACTCAGCAAAGTGGGAATACAAGGAGCATTTCTCAAAATAATAAAGGACATATGAGAGACCTACAGCCAATATCATACTCAGCGGGAAAAAAACTAAAAGCTTTTCCTAAGATCAGGAACAAGACAAAGGTTGTCCGCTTTCACCACTTCTATTCAATATGGTATTGGAAGTTTTAGCCACAGCGATCAGAGCAAGAAAAAGGAAATAAAAGGCATCCAAATAGGAAAGGAGGAAACAAAACTGTCACTGTTTGCAGATGACATGAAAGTAGTAGTACATGGAAAATCCTATAGACTCTACCAAAAAACTCCTCAAACTAATTGATGAGTTTGGCAAAGCAACTGGTTATAGTCAATATCCAGAAATCAAAAGCATTTTTGTATACCAACAGTGAATCGGCAAACAGAAATAAAAGAGAAAAATCCCATTTGATATAGCAAAAGAAAAATAAAATATCTGGGAATAAACCTAACCAAGGAGGTACAAAAAACCTGTATGCAAGCTCCGAAACTACGAAATGAAGACACAAACAAATGGAAACATATGCAACCTTTCATGGATTGGAAGAATTAACATTATCAAAATGTCCATACTACCCAAGCAATATACAGATTCAATGCAATACCTATTAAAGTACCAATGGCATTTTCACAGACATATAGAACAAAACACTTGAAAATTTATATGGAACCATAAAACGAGCTCGAATAGCAGCTGCTCTTTTTGAGAAAGAAAGAACAAAAGTGGGGGATCACAGTACGTATCAAACTGTATTACAAGGCCACTGTAATCAAAACAGCCTGGTACTGGCATAAAAATAGGCACATAGACCAATGGAACAGAACAGAGAGCCCAGAAATTAACTCTCTACAGTCAATTAATATTCGACAAAGGGGCAGTAACATAAAATGGAGTAAAGATAGCCTCTTCAACAAATGGTGTTGGGAGAACTGGACAGCTACATGCAAAAAAAGTGAAACTTGAGCACAGACTTACACCTACACAAAAAATAAATTCAAGGTGGATGAAACTTAAATGTAAGTCCTTAACACCATTAAAAGTCCTAGGAGAACATTGGCAAAAAATCTCAGATATTTCAAACTTCTTTTACTGTGTCCCCTAGAGCCAAGGAATGTAAAAGGAGAAAGAATAAACAAATGGGATCTCATCAAAATAAAAAGCTTCATGGCTAAAGAAAACAGTATTAAATTAGCAAGACAACCCAACTTGTATGGGAAAACAATGTTGCATGATACCTCAGACAAAGGTTTAATCTAAAATATACAAAGAGAACTTTCCACGACTCCACTCTAAGACACAACCCAATTAGAAAATGGGAAGAAAGGACTTGGAGCTTAGACACTTCTCCAAAGGAGGACATACCACGAGAGACATTCAGAGACACACAGAAGAGATGCTCAATATCATTGCTATCAGAGAGATGCAAATTAAAACCACAATGAGATACCACTTTACACCAGTCAGGATGGCTATCGTAAACAAGCAGCAAACAACAAATTTTGGAAGGTTTGTGGGGAAGGCAGGGGTCCTTAGTTCTGTTGGTGGGGTAGACTGGTACACATTATGGAAGCAGTATGGTTTTTCTCAGAAAAATAAAAATCTTGCCTTTTGACCTAATTCCACTGCTAGGTTATATCCCTGAATCTAAAACATCAATATCAAAGAACCTATGCACCACACAATGTTCACTTGCGGCACAATTTACAATAGCCAAGAGTTGGAAGCAACCTGGGGTGCCCATCAGTAAGCCAATGGATCCAAAAATTGTGGTACATATACACAATGGAGTCTAGCAGAGAGAAAGAAGAGCAGCTACTACCCTTTGCAACAACATGGATGGAACTGGAAAGCATTATGCTGAGTGAAATGGGCCAGGTGCTGAAAAGACAATACCATATGATCTCACCTTTAACAGGGAGCTAAGCAACAAAACAAACAAGTAAGCAGAAAAAAAAACCCAAAAAACAAAGGGCACTGAAATAGAGAACAAGGGGATAGTGACCAGAGGGAAGGAAGGGAAGTTAAGGGAAAAAGGGGAGGGATTTGGAGGAACAAACCTAGGAAGGTCCACAGGGACGAGAACTAAGGGGGAGAAATGGGAGGGGGTTGGGGGTAAGGGGCAGGGAGGCTGGGATGGGAAAAATAGACAAAAAACTGTACTTAAAAAATAACTAAATAAAATTAAAAAAAAAAAGTTAGTTAAAAAAAAAA
>NW_026521535.1:0-11646 GCF_021234435.1 Artibeus jamaicensis
ACTGGGTATGCTGGCCCTGGGGTTTCCCAGGTGGTGCAGGCCAAAATCACCCCCACCTGTGTTTTTCCCAGGGCCACCCTGCCTGAGCTATAAAGCAATCTAAGATGGTTGCTCTGTTTACTGGGCTGGGAGATTTCCAGGTGAAGCCAGGCTGTGAATCTAGGCTGGCTGCTGCTAGTGCCAGGCCTGGGGCTCACTGAGGCCAGCTGTTGCTTGTTCAATAGGATTTAGGAAGCTGTCAGGCATGAGCCAAGATCAGCCATTCATATGGAAAAGCAGCTTGGGTGGGCCTACAAATTGGGTGGGGTGGAGTCTCTGGGGATCTCCAGGGTGCATCAAATAGTGTTAGTCAGGTTGATGGAGTCTCAGATGTGGCAGCAGCTTGCCAGCTCAGTCTGGTTGGATGTGGTTTCTTTAATTCTGTAGTTGTCAGATTTCTATTCAACTCAATTTCTGATGGTTCCAAGTAATGGTTGTGCTATATTTTAGTTGTAATTTTAATATAGTTGTGTGAGGAGGCAAGCCATGTAAACCTACACTGCCATCTTGACCTAAAGTTGTCCAAGAATATCATGTTTTCATTAGCTAAACTGTTAGCTGTAGTCTGGACTCATCGTTAGGTGTGGTTCCCCTGCCTCCACCTTCTCCAAAGCTTAGATAGGAAGTCTTTTATTTTCATTCCATACTAACCCTCTTCACATTTACTAAATCAACTATGTCTTAACCAACTCAATTAAAATGCTATTAAGCTTTTATTAGATATCTTCAGGGCAGGATAACTCACAACACCTCTAGTGATGATTGTTGGTGTGGGAAGAAGAAGGAAAAGTGGAAAGAGGAGGAGAAAAGAGAAGAGTGACAGGGGAGGGATATCCTTAGAGGAGCCTTGAAAACACTGGCTTTTCTTATTAAAACATTTTCCAATCTCATCAAAATTTGAGCAGATGGGAATAATATAATATATCTGGCTATGCTCTAACAGCCCCTTGAGTTTCCTCAATGCCACCTCCATGCCCAGATTCCATGCCCCTGGACACTTTACTCTTTTAGAAGGTTGATATGCCATTTCAGGATTGATGACAGATAACTGAAAATGTTAAAGTTTAATAAATATCAAATATATTTTTTTAAAGTATGGGAAAAATGTCAGAAGAAATCAAATAATCTTATCATGGATAAATGTTAAATTTTAGCTTTAAACATGGAGTAATCGGTATAAGGGGTTGATAACAATTTGCAAAAAGATTTGACATTCTTTTGTTCAAACTAGTAGAAAGGAAATGAGGATGTCTAGGAAATATTACTAATTTGAACTATATGGTTTATATCTCAGATAATATACTTTTTATCAATAAGAACATATATGGCAAGTATGAGGAAGGATCAAAAAATAAAATGACTGAACAATCTTAAAATTCTAAAAGATGAGCAAAGTGAGAAATGAAAGGATAGTAAATTTGACTAATGACTTTTAGAAAGAAACTAAGTTAAAAAATTCCAGAGAAATTGGTGACAGAATCCTACAGACTCTATGTATCGGTAAAACAGAAATATCATTGAAAAAGTTTGCATAGAAATTAGTATATACTGATTTTTAAAAACAACATGTATGATTCATATGTAGAAAGAAAATGAAAGTGAGTGCAGATATAGATAACAATGTTGGGGCACTGGGCGTGAGTGTCTGAGTTGTAAATTCAACTTCAAATGAACTTTGCCCCTAATTGGGAAAGAGGGCAAAGGTGACCAGATTTCTCACATTTTATTCTTCTTGTTCAGCACACAATAGAGAGTTTTTAAGACATTTAGTTTCCAAGCTTTTGTTTAAAAGATGCTAATCTGTTTTCAAAAATAATCCTGTGTAAAATCCGACAGTAAGAAGCAAGCGGTAAACAGAGGTGCTGCCTGAGGCCAGGGTAGAAGCTATTGCCCAGGCTCAGGGCTCCAGCCACCCATATCTTTGGCTTTTTTTCTGTCTCCCTTCCCATGCCCCCCAGGATTATTCAGAGAAAGGAATTCCTCCAGAGTCAGAAGTTCCATGAAGAATCACTTAAATGCCATACTTATGTCATTACTTATTTGCTACCCTGATCAGGGATACTATTCATATATATATTTGCCTGGATAAAAAATATTTGTCTCCTAGTGGATGGAAATGGTAATCCCTTTTAACCCATACTTAGTGTCCACTTTGGTAAATATCCATTTAAATTAGGCATTGATCTCCCATGGTAGATGGATTAATAGCTAGGAATTATTTATTTCCTCCTCCTGAATTCAGGGACTAAGACTGCTTAGCAGCTCGCTGTGGGCTCCAAAGGACAGCACTATAAAATGGAGCAGGTACTCTGGACACTGGCTTTTGTCTAGTCCTTGCTGAGGACATGGTTGGACTTTTTCCATGGCAGAAAGAGGAGATAGTTTTTGAGAAGGGAATCAATCTGCCATTCTCCCAGGTTGCACAGCCCCTGAATGAAACCCCTTTCCAGTCCTGACCAATGTGCTCAGTTGGTTGGGCATCACCCTGCAAAGAAAGCAAAAGGTCACTGGTTCAATTCCTGGTCATGGCACATGCGTCGGTTGCAGGTTCGGCCCCTGATTGGGACATGTATGAGAGGCAACCAGTTGAACTTTCTCTCCCCCTCTTTCTCTCCCTTCACCTCTCTCAAAAATAAATAAACAAACTATTTTTTTTAAAAAGCACCTCTTTCCATTTGTGAGCATCTGCCTCACAAGTTTGGCTTTAGTGGCAGCAGACAGCCAAACCTCCATTTTTTTCTTTTACATTCTGAGGATCATTTTGAGGATGAAACTGAACCTTGAGTTCTGACAAGTCTGCTACTTCTGGCCAGACCCAGAGCCATAGCATATATTGCAATGCAAGACTCATTAGTAATGGAGGGAAAAATATAGTGCCTCTCTAAAAAGGTGTTTGTTCATTGCTGGTGGAAAACAGTAACTTCTTCAGTATGAAAAATATGCATGTCTTCTTTATAATTTTTATAACCCTAAATAAATATGAAATATCATTATTAAGGGAAGAGAGTAAACATAATTTCTATACCACATAAAAGAAAAACATGCTAGATCATACAACTCAACTAAATGTTTCTTAATAATATGCTGGTAAATTGCTATCATTACTTACTAAAATTAAGAATTCCATGATACCACTTATCTAGTTAGTTTAACCCAAATTAAAAATCACCAAAACTGGCATCATTAATGCTGAAAAGGGTGCTTTTTTTTTCTTTTTTGTCTGGCTATAGTATTCTGTGATGCTCACTGAAAAGAGAACTTCAAGGGCAAGGAGGAATAAACAGGGTCCATAGTTTTCTGTAATTCTGTAGCCCTTAATCGGAGCTCCTGGAACAGCAGCAGAATGGAGATAGACCAAAACAGCTTCAGGGAATGAGTTACTTTGGAACACTAAACCGCAGTCCCTGAGCAAATTCTATTTTAACAATAGCCATGGAATCCTTTCTAAAGCACTGCTTCATCTTTAATATTTTAAACCCAATGCCTTAAGTGATGTACTGGTTATTTTCCTCTCTCTGGATGGTTCCTGCTTTGATGAGTTGTTTTATGTCTCAGGGTTTCAGCCTATGTTCTGCTGGGTATGGCAAAAACTGTTCACATTTGCCTGCTGAGATTTCCACACACTTCTGACAAGCTGTTGGATTTAGGTGTAAGGCAAGAGTTTCTCTGGATGTGCTCTTTGTTCTAGCTTGGGATTTTAAATAATTTTCTTGTAAGTCCTCAACCTTTTTCTTATTGGAAGTGAATGAAAAACAAGCAGAAACCTTACTACAGCTTACTTTTCACCTAAGCAGTACAAGATATTTTTAAATCCATAATCTTTGTGATTGAAAAGTTTATAGATTTTGGTTTCTTACAAATTAAGGTTAACTAGACTAAGTTGCACTATTGAGAAACTGTAATTTAAAATAGCATTTTCCAAGCTTTGCACATAGTGAGTAACATATCCATGTTAATTGCTTCCTTTCGAGGCCATCAGGATGTTATTCCTCCTACCCACAAAATTATCACGTCAAAGTAATCCCCAAAACCCTCACAGAATAATCATGCTTAGTGAGTGTCTGATATTTTTACTTACTAAATTCTGAAATAGGACCTTCAAAGTCATCATTGCATTTCTTACTGGGAGAGAGGTGGTGGGAAGCTGTGTACGGTCTGGCAAGGTATAGGGGCTTTGGCAATACCCAGACCTGCACTGGAGCCGAGTATATCTGGATGAGTCAAAGAACTCTGTGCCTCTGTTTCCTTAACTATAAAATGAAAGAAATAATACCCACTTCAAAATGTGTTGGTGAAGAAATGAGATTATACACATCGTGCTTGGCCCAGTAACTTATATTGAAAAGCTTTGGCAAGTGAGTATTGTTATTATTATTGTCATTATTATCAAATGTCTGAAGTATCAAAGGTGAAAATCAAACAACGTGAGTTTTAATAGATTTATAAAGGTATGTATTTTAAATTAGCACTTTCTACTGATAAATGTGATATGAAGAACAAGAGAAAGCTGTCACTTTCCTTTTTTTACCTTTTTCATTTTTTATATATTTTTTGTTATTGCTCAGTTGCAATTGTCCCCATTTTCCCTCCATTATTCTCCCCTGCCCTATCCACCACCACCTCCCACATTCAATCCTCCCCCTCCTTGTCTTTGTCCATGGTCCCTGTAAACATGTTCCTTTGTGACGCTTCCCCTTCTTTGCCCTGGTATTCCTTCCCTGCCAACCCCCAACCCCCAGTTACTGTCAGTTTGTTTTTTATTTACATGTCTCTGGTTATATTTTGCTTGCTAGTTTGTTTTGTTGATTAGGTTCAACTAATAAGTGAGATTATATGGTATTTGTCTTTCACTGCCTGGCTTATTTCACTTAGCATAATGCTCTGGTTCTATCCATGCTGTCATAAAGGGTAGGAGCTCCTTCTTTCTGCTGCATAGTATTCCACTGTGTAAATGTACCACAGTTTTTTGATTGACTCATTTACTGATGAGCACTTAGGCTGTTTCCCACACTTGGCTATTGTGAATTGTGCTGCTATGAACATTGGGGTTCATAGGTTCTTTTGAATTGGTGTTTCAGGATTCTTAGAGTATAATACTAGCAGTGGAATTGCCAGGTCAAAAGGCAGTTCTATTTTTAGTTTTTTGAGGAAAATTCCATACTGTTTTCCATGTGGTTGCACCAGTCTGCACCCCCCCCCCAAAATACACTAGGGTTCCCTTTTCTCCACAACCTTACCAGCACTTGTTGTTTGTTGGTTTGTTTATGATGGCCATTCTGTGGTATCTCATTGTGGTTTTAATTTGCATCTCTCTGATGGCTAGTGATGCTGGGCTTTTTTCATATACCTCTGGGCCCTCTGTATGTCCTGCTTGGAGAGGTATCTGTTCAGGTCCACTGCCCATTTTTTAATTGGGTTGTTTTGTCTTCCTGGAGTGTGAGTTCTTTATATATTATGGAGATCAAATCCTTGTCTGAGGTATCCTTGGCAAATATATTTTCCCATACAGTTGGGGTTCCCTTTTCATTTTGCTGATGTTTTCTGGAACTATGCAGAAGCTTTTTATTTTGATAGAATCCCATTTGTTTATTCTTTCCTTTATGTTCCTTGCTTTTGGTGAAAATATTGCTATATGGACTACCTGAAATTTTCCTGCCTATGTTCTCCTCTAGGACTTCTATGGTGTTACAACTTATATTTAAATTTTTATCCATCTTTAGTTTATTTTTGTGTATGGTGTAAATTGGTGGTTGAGTTTCATTTGTGTGTGTGTGTGTGTGTGTAGCTTTCCAGATCTCTCAACACAATTTGTAGAAGAGGCTATTTTTACTCCATTTTATGCTCCTGCCCCCTTTGTCAAATATTAATTGACCGTAGAGACATGGGTTTACTTCTGGGCTCTCTATTCTGTTCCATTGATGTATGTGTCTGTTCTTATGCCAGTACCAGGTTGTTTGATTACAATGGCCTTGTAATATAGTTTAATATCAGGTATTGTGATCTCTCCTACTTTGTACTTCTTTCTCAATATTACTGAGGCTACTCAGGGTCATTTATGGTTCCACATAAATTTTTGAAATGCTTGAGAAACCTGTCACTTTCTAGATGATATACTGATGCATCAGATTTCATCATTACATTATCAAGAATTATTTATTATTTCTTTATCATTATTAGAATTATTTACATATAGAACAATGATAAACTAGGAGGAAAACACAAAAACAAAAAATCCTGAACCATTATGTGATATCCACTTAATCCTTCTAAACTTCCAGGTTAAGCAACAATAATTTAACTTTTCCTCAAACTTTTAAAATTGTATCCCTTGTAATACACTTTCACTGTCCACCAGAGATATTAAGTTATCCTTTGGAAAGAGCCAACTAAAAGTCACATCGCACTTTCTAATACTCTTTATTTTTTATAATACCCTATAAACTTGATAATTAAATAAAATGAATCAGCCTAAGGTTATAAAAACCAGAATAAAGTGAAAAATAAGTTAAAATGTCTTCCTAAGATATACATATCAATGATAACCACTATCCTAGCTTAACCTTATAATATTATCCAGAGATATAGCAATTCTTCATTTATTCTTACTTGGAATTAAACTTACCCATCCCAAATTATCTTTTTTTTTTTAGAAAAAAGTTAACTCATTTCTTCCTTTTCTTCATTTATCATTTTGATGCTTTCTTACTTCTAACTTTTGCCATATTTGTTCCAAAGCTCCTTGTCTAAAATCAACCCAGTATATTTTGACCTAAAATCTTGCCTAGTTTTTTTCCTCACTTACATAGCCTGGCTTAATTCAATACTTCCTTAATTTTTCCCCACAAAAGTATTATTATCTATATTACTTAAGATTTGTGTCATTACAAGTAAGAAATTACAATGTAATTATTATATGATAAGGTTTACATTTATCATCTTGTTATTGCTTTCTATTTTTCCATCTATTTTTATCCCCTTTTTTTCCTTTTCTGCCTTCTTTTGCATTAATTAACATTTTATATTATTATAATTTATCTATTTTGTTAGCTAATTAGCTTTATCTTTTGTCTGCTTATTTTAGAGGTTGCTTTAAGGTTTATAGTATGCAGTTTTAACATCTCATAGTCTACTTTCCTCTTACTTTTCCATAGTCTGTTTTGGTTTCATTGAGCTTCTTGGCTCTGTGGGGGGTTTTTCCATCAAATTTTTGTCTATTCTTCAAATATTTTTTACCCATTCCTCTTTTTCCTCTTAACTTATTATTAAGACTTCTTGACTGTTTTTTAATTCTTTTTTTCATTTTAGATTGTTCCTATTAATATCTTCAAGTTCACTAATTTTTTCTTCTGCATATCTAATGGCATTAATTCCATTTAGCGTGTTTTTATCCTAGCTATTGTTTCATCTCTGTCAGTTATATTTGGGTTTTTATATATCTTTAAAGTCTCTATTGATGATATGAAATACAAGTCTTCTTGTCTGCTCCTTTTAACTCTTTGTCAGTTCTGGGTCATTTGCAACTGATGAATTTTCTCCCCCTTGGAGGTTATATTTTCCTGTTTCTCAGTATAGCTGGTATTTTGGATGGGTAGGTACACTGTGAATTTTAAGTTGTTAGGTCCTAGACATTTTTGTATTTCTACAAACATTGTCGGGCTTTGTTAAGGTACTTAGAAACAAGTTGATCCTTTTGTGTCTTGTTTATAGTCATTCTTAGAGGAAAGCAGTGCAGTGCTCAGCCTAGAGTTAATTATTTCCCACTATTGAAGCAAGTTGCTTTTATATACTCTATTTTGTGCCTTATATATACTCTCAATGAGCAGTGAGGTTTTACTGCTTGGTGGAAGTGAGCATTTCTCCTGGCCCTGTTACTTCTGATCAATTTCAGTAGTTCTTTCCCAGCCAAAGGCACGTTTCCTGGTCAAAGGTAAGATTCGTTCTTTTTATGGTTGTGCCTATTAGTACTCAGCTGAGTGTTTGAGAAGACCTTCTGCAGATCTGTGGAGTTTCTACTCTGTGTATCTCTGTTCTCTGTGATACTCTTTCCTGAGAGCTCTAGCTGCTTTGGTCTCCCTGTGCTCTCAGCTCTATCTCCTCAAGCCAGGGATTCTTCCAGATTCCGTCTGGGTTCTCCTTTCCTATGCCGTGACTTAGAAATTCTCTCAGAACATGCTCTACTTTCAAACCATGAACAGAACACACCACACACACAAACTTTTGGAGTTACTAACTTATAAATTCTCTAACTTGTAGACACTTGGGTGCTTATAATACAGGGATATTGGCATTTCATTCTCCAGGTGAGTACCTTCCTAGGCAGTAGTCTTTTTGATTTTCTTGCAAGGAACAAGGAACAAACAATTGGAGAGGGGTATAGAGAAAGAGTTTGGGAGACGAGGCATAAAAAGAACACAAGATTTACCCATGGGTCAAATAATGAGAGAGGAGGAGGGTACTAGTCATCTTGCTGGTGCATTTTGAAGGGAATTCTGCTGGTTGAAGTGACCCCAGTAACAAGAGACAATGGGGCACACCATCCTTCAGGGTGTCAAGGAAGTGGTTCTTCTAACAGTCCCAGAGTGCCCCCACCAGCACCAGCAGTTGGAAGCGCCACAACAAGGTACAAATGCTCCATCAATATTAATCAAAGAAGCAGTGATGCACAGCAATTTCAGTAATGGTCTCAACTAAGTAAAAAGACTGAAGTTCTTTTTTTTTTTCATCTTTCCTCCTACCCTCAAATCCATGAGAGTTTGAAGAGGGAGTAGAGAATAGTGAAAAATCATTTTGTGTCCCTCTGTCCTTTTCTCTTGAGCCACAATCAAGCCAGGGCTAAGAGAAAATGAGAGTTTTAATTGTTTAATAACTGAAGGTGACTGGAAAGTTATACATTTGTCTAAGACTCTGTCAAGAAAGCAATGATTAGAGAAAAATAAAATCACTTCATGTTTATTCCCCAGTTAGTTCGAACTGCTTGATAAATTTGTTATATTTCTACCCTTAGCACTTAAGAAATATTTGTTAAATTAACAATTAACACACTTTGATTATGTGATATTGTAATTTTTGGTTAAGTAAATTATGCAAATAAAATCTGTTAGGACTAAATCTTAACCATTAGGCAGTCACTTGGATGCTCTAATATTTAGTTTGATCAAAGAAATTGAATCACATGAAATAGATTCTTGAATGTAAAAGTAATTATTTAAAAATTTTCTTCCTAATATCAAATCGGATATTTCCTTTGTGTTGTTTTCAATATCTCTGATAAATTTCTTCCTTTTTTCTACATTAGAAAAAATCAATATGCTTTTACAAACTATTGTCTGGGATAAAGGTGATATTTGTGTGACAGTTCTTGTTGTAAGAAGATAAGGGACCAAGTCAAAATAATCCCCATCCTCACTTAGCATCAAATGTAAACTACAGTGTCCATATGACAGATAGGTCTCCTTACCACTAGGTGGCCCAATCCTATTAAAAGTAATTAAATACTGGAAATTGTGGCATTAATTGTCCTGTAAATAAAGAGAACAAAGTTCAATTAAGTGCTTAGGGCTGAAATATTTTCATTATAATAAATAACATTAAATTGACTTTTCTTGATTTTTTAAAAATTATTATTCTCACTTCTACTAATGTATTTTAGTCACTACCTCTCCATTTTATCTTTTTCTCCCATTGTACATGCTACTTATTCCTATTGCCATTAAAAATTCTCAGAATATCTCGCAATGGTAATGATTTGGAATAAGCTGTCTAATTCCCATTATCATACATCATTCCAAGCCACATGGTTATAGTTTTATCATTAGAAAGATACTCATTGTCTTTGGTGACTTTCATTAGGAAAAAAAAGTAAGGAGTTTTTATGGGAAAAAAAAGACCCTTTGTCTTTCATAAAAATCTTTTGGCAGCTCCACCACTGGTGAAGGGCATGGCCACATGGGCCTTCCCCTGGACCAAGCTGTGCAGCGGGATTTTGGCCAAATTGGGAAAGGGCACACAATATCCACTTACCCCTTCTCACTGAGGAAGAGCAGGAGAAAGGGTATGAAGTAAAGAACAGACAAGAAATTTAAAAGTGTCATTATCAAAAGTGAGCCCAAGACTCAAGATGGCAGAGGAGTAGTTGGAAGCTACACTAACCTCCCCCGGGGACCAAACTGTAATTACAAGTAAATTACATACAAATCATCCTGCATAACCAATTGAACACTGGCTGGAGAGAAGTTTTATAACCCATGGACAGATGGGAGAAGCCACATCACCACAATGAGACTGGTAGGGAGTGCAGAGCAGATGCAAGAGGGCTGGCTAGGCTCCCACAGAAGGCAGCTGAAGTCCTGGAGGGATATTTCAGTGACCAGGGTGTTCCTCTTGAGTAGCATGAGGCATTAACCCAAAGCTTGGTTCCCTAGCACCAAAACAAGGAAAGGAACCCAGATAACATCCATCTGTGAAAAGCAGCAGGGAGAGACTGCTGAAGACTCAGAGAGCCTCATAAAAGGCAAATGCACAAAATCCATTTGCAACCTCTTACCCTGGGCTGTGGCAGAAGGAGGGCAGAGTGAACTAGAGACTTGTGAGGAGCGCTTGGGGCTGGTGGCTCTGGGGGGAGAACTGAAGGAACAGCCACTAGTTCCCTATGCTTAGTCATTCCCCATACCGCAGAAGCCGTCTTTCTCAGGCAGACCACTCCCCTCCAAGTGGCATCAGCCTGAGGGAGAGCAATAACCCTACCCACAGAAATTACTCTGCCCCATCCAGTGGTACTTGAGTCCTGCTGCTGAGTAGCACAGCTACAGACTTTTTCCCTCTAAACCAACCAGAAATCCTGCTGGCAGAGGTGAATCTCTGGGAACTTTGAGACTTTAGCTGACTCTCTCCCAGGCCTGGTGCTGGTAAAAGCAGGCCTTAGTTTTACAGCCTGATTCTTTCTGCACACACCAGATCCAGCAGAGGGAACCACAAGCTGTGATCACTGATAGCTCCAAACAGGTTACTCAGGGCCAGCCACAGGCAGGGTGTGATGTAGGAATGCACCTTAGTCTTGAAGATCTACTTAATACTTAGAAACAAACACAAATAGGTAGCCACAATGGGAAGACAAAGAAACAGGCTCCAAATGAAAGAACAAGAGAATTCTACAGAAGAAAAGCTAGATAAAATGGAGACAAGCAATTTATCAGATAGAGAGTTTGGAGTTATGATTATGAGGATACTCAACAGCATGAAAAAAAGACATAGACACTTTTAAAAAGGACAAGTCAAAAATTAAAAAATTATTTCAGATATTCAGCAATATCTGAAATAAATAATATACTAGAAAGAATAAGCAGTAGTTTAGATGAAGTAGAGGATCAAATCAGTGATTTGGAAGACAAGGTAGAAAAAAACACCCAGGCAAGCAGCAAGAAAAAAAAAGAATTTAAAAAATGAGGAGAGCTTAAGAAATCTTTTGGACAACATGAAATGTAACAATATCCACATCATGGGATACCAGAAGAAGAAGAGAGTGAGCAAGGATTGACAATCTATTTAAAGAAATAATGACCAAAAACTTCCCTACTCTGTTGACAGAACATGACACACAAGTCCAGGAAG
>NW_026521536.1:0-7565 GCF_021234435.1 Artibeus jamaicensis
TTTTCTGTTTTCCTACACTGTGTCTAAGAAAATTGTGGTCTGCTTTAATTTCTTTGCTTCCCCAGCATGGTAAACTTTAAGGGCTCTCTCCACCAGCTAGGAAGGATTCATTGCTAATGCCCCATGTAAACACTGGAGCTTCCTTTTGATATCCAGGTCACTTAGCCCAGTAAAAATCACCTTTATCATCTGGATATATTTTCATGTCTGTGCATCAGCAGCAGTGTGCTTTCAATATGCCTGATATATTCTTTTCTAAAAATTCAGAAGGATTTTCATTTGGTTTATGTTTAAAGGCCTCTATCATATTCAGGCTCTTTTGATTAAGAACCCCTTTCTTAAGCCCTGCCAATACACACCTTTTGTAAAGTTGTAGGAAGGCTAGCTCCCCAAAATTTGGGTTCCAGCTGGGCTCTATCAAAGGTATCACCCAGCTGGGTTGAGGATTGCATTGGGATTCTCTTGATCCAGGTGATGAGCCTCTTAGGCCATAAGAGTTATCTATAATTAACTGCCTTTTATCTGCCATTGGCAAGATGTTATGGAGAGCTTGTATATCTGCCCAGTTTGGATGGTGAGTGACAAAAATGGAGATGATAAAATCTGCCATTTTCTTAGGATCCTCCTTATATGAGAGGTTAGAATTCATCCAATTCAGTACATCTGATGTAGAAAATGGAGCATAGCCTTTCCAGTTTTTCTCACTTATATGGTATTTCATCAAAAGGAACTATCCTGCTCAGGGTGGGGTGTTCCCTGGACAAAATGGGTGTCCTGCTGGGTCTTCGAGGTGAAGACTTTTCTTCATTATACAGGGATGCGGCTGTCTCCCCTATTGGCCTTATTTCAGGAATATCTAGCAGTAGGGTTGGTGGTAGAAAAAAAAATCTTTCTGTTGCTAATCTTGCATCCCCTAGGTTTAGGGCATTAAAGGGTCTCATCTCCTCATTTTTTTATTACTGTGTCTTACTATCAAAAAGGTTTTTTGAGGTCAATTCCCTTGTCTGTTTCTTTAGTTTTTTTCCCTTTCTTTGCCAATTCTTATTTTATAAAGGCATTAATGCCTAAACATAAAGGATTTTGTCCTATTTTCCTGACCTTCAGCCAAACAATTCCAACTGTATGAATGGTGCAGTAATTTAGGGAATGAGTTAGGGGCCATTTTTCCCTTGGTCTAAAGTATACATAGACCAAAAAATGTTATAACAAAAAACTAATTCCTTCTTAGTCATTGGATTATAGTTATATATGGACCAATCTGCTAAAATTTAGCCCAGTGGGCTCTGTTTAGGAGTTAAAACAGAGCAACAACCCCTGATGACATAAAAGTACAAATTCAAAACCTTAACCATAGAAAGACCCCAGACAAAGTAGGAACATATAAATAAAAGTTAGTCCCACAATTCCATTATTCCAAATGAGTGCTCACAAACAAATCTTACCATCTTATTGCCTGTCAACTGATACCACAAGTGGTCCTGACCAAACCCAAATGTCACAAAGCCCAGGTGGCAAGGATAGAGGACCCTATATGTGCTGCCAGTTGATTCACCAAATTTTGGAGTCTGTCTTCTCTCCATGAACCCAGTTTTTTCACTAGCCAAACATCTAGGTGGCTGATGCCTTGAGAAGGAAGGCAGGGAAATTTGCCAAGAAAAGCTCTTGGAAGCTTCTGGGAAGTCCTCACAGTTCTGTTCCCAGGGTCAGTCAGCCACAGACACCTAACACTCCAGTTCTCTGGGACTTAACTGAGGTCCATACTGTCCCATCCGGGTAACCAAAACTGTAACCAAAAAATACAGTTTCATCTGCCTGCCAAAACAAAATCCAAACTCATGTAACAGGTGCTGGTGCAAAAGGAAAAAGGTTTATTCATGTGCCTCAACCTGGGAGAACAGTGGACTCCCATCTTACAGACCACCTCGATCCTTTCTGCTCAAGCCTGCAGTTCTTACAGGGATAGGGAGGGTGTGGGGGTGACTACTTCACGAGAGTCCCCCCAGAGCCATGGACACGCGCGAATGAGTAAATATGGCCGAGACAGGATGAGATCTGTTTAGGGATGGAGGAGTGGGCTGTGGCCAGTTTCTCAGGGGAGACAAAGGCCAGTAGCGGCCAGTTTCTCCAAGGAGAAAAAGGCCCCTAGTGCCCTCTTCCATAGCCTTTTATTGGGTTGTAATACACAGAAATACAGGGCAACAAGGATCAAACAGTAGATAACATTAAAAAGAGATCTGAGTCAGTGTCTGTCAGGAAGAGGGTTGCAGAAACTTTGGGAGACATACTCATTTTCTCTCAGACCCTTATCATATGAATGAAAGCACTCTTAGCAGAGCAGATTTCACAGGTTTACCAGAAAGTCTTTGTGATGCCAGATTTTCCCAAGGGACATGCTCTTAAGGCAAGGCACTCTCACATCCGTTATTCAGGCTTAGAGGTTCAGGAAGCGCTCTCCCAGAAGAACCGGGACTCGGGCTATGTCATAACCAGGGGGCGAGAGTCCATTGCTCCTTATTACAGCCCCCCAGAGTCCTTCCATGAAGGCCTCCCAAGTGAGCGAGTCTGGCTTAGGTTGCCCCCCGCTGTGGGGGGTCTTACCTGTCATTGACTTCAGACCAAGCTTTGAGGGCAGGGAGAGGAACTGAGGAAGCATTTCCTATCAGAGACAGGCTTTGTCTCCATGGCTTTATTCAAAGGTCTGTCTCTCCCTTAGCCACAAGGGGTAGAGATACAATTCCTAAAATCAGGCAGAGCGGTCTACAACAGGAGGGGAGGGCTCTTTTTCTATCGAATTAACTTTCTAGCTTTTGATTGCTTGGAGCTCTATCTATTTATCTGTCCAGATTTTGGTGCCTCTGCCCTTGTTCATTTATTTCTTAGCCTTTGTTGTGCTTGGTGTAAAAACCTTTCCCTGTATCATCTTGGCTAATGGGATAAATAACCTGGAGCTCTGACTGCGTACCTACGGTAATAAAACTGATAATTTTTTGTTTATCTTGTTTTTGCCACTTTTTGGCACTCAGTTTTAAGTCATCAATTAAATAGTAAATGAGACATAAGAAATGCTGTAATTTGCCATTTCAGAAGTCACTCTTACTATCATTTTTGTTCACCTCTTGCCTTATTTGGTGTCATAATTCACTAGTTTATCATTATTCACAGATATCATGCTTTTGATAAATCTTTTAACAGATCTCTTGGTTCAGACCTCTTAAAGTCCCTTACTATAGTAATTAAATTGAGGTTTCAGGTTATACGAGAGGTCATTAACTTCTATGTGATTTAAAGTAAAATTACAAATAACTTCCCTAAGCATACTTGATACAGGGTGTGGCCAAGGGGGGGAGGCAAAAAATATTTGGGATGGGGTCCAGAGTTCAGGGTGTCCAGGAAATATTAAGATGTCCTCACCCCCCCCCCGCCCCGGGGGAGGGGATGAATAGAGCAGGGCCATTGAGAGTTGTTTTGCATAGCAACAGTTTTGCAGCTAACCTCTGGAAGGATTATTTAACATATCCAAAACCTTTAACTGGTTTCATAGATATGTTAAATAGCTGTGGCCAAGTTTTGAGCCAGGAAGAAGAGAGTGGCTTCTACCCAGGATGTAACTAGGGGCTGCGCCCCTGAGTGAGAAGTGCCTGTGTGAGAGCTTGGAAAAGATGGGCTCCAGGACATGAGGGGATAACTGCCCAGGTGAAAGAGAAAACCACGCAGCTTTGCCAGAATGGAGATCCCTGTAGCCAGGTGAAGAAGAAAGCCACACATGCTTTTGGTGCAGTGTGAACCCCTGCAGCTTTGGTAGAAAGAGGCCACGTGGCTTTGGGGTGCCTTGGCTGCGTGGCCTGGAAAGCAGGAGAGACTTTGACTGGAACTGGGTACAAAGAACTCTTGCCAGTGGACCATGAGAGGGTACCACAGTACTTTGGATTAACTAGAGATCCTGCCTGACACAGCTGACGATACCAGTGGCCTCAAACACAGACATGTGCTCTTTTCCTGATTTACAGTACCTGGAGTTGGGACAGTGGGAGAAGGGAGCGCTGCGTGGATGTAGATGTATACCCTAAAGGACTTTGATGTTTTAGTGGAGGCATTAAGCCTAAATAGCGTTAAATAAACATTTTGTTTCCTTTTCACAAGTCTCTGGCATTGAGAGATGTCTTTCCAATTGGCAGTGGACAGAATAGCCCAGTAGATATTAGTATTCTGTCCTTGGGAGGGGCCCCTGTTCTTTAGCAGTTTTTGGCATCCCTAGGTGGGCCAAATATTGCCCCCCCCCCAGACCTCTTGTTCGGTAAAATACTGAGGTATGCTGAGAAATGTGGCAAAATGTTTATCTAGTGTTTGTATGTAGGACCCATTGTAATGTGCTATTCCTGTTCTTCACAGAAAAAAAGAAGTGGCTTATTTCTCTATTCCCTTGGATCTAGATAAGGATTGTGACTTATATTGACCAAAGGAATGTAACAGAGGTAATATTGTTAAGCTGAAAGAGGACTTGAAGCTTCCATTTTTGCCCTCTTGGATCCTTGCTGCCACGGGAGAAATCCCAATTGAGTCTGCTGCAGAGGCCACAGGAAAGAGAACAGGGTGTTTCTCTGCCCACAGCCCCAACCAATGTGTGAGTAAACTCAATGCTATAAGCCAGCCTCCAGTAGAACTGCCAAGTAACTTCAAATTCATGAGAGATCTGTCAGCTCAGCTGAGATCAAATTGTCAACCTGAGGGTTGGAAGGAAAGAAATGGTTGTTATTTTAAACATTAAGTTTTGGGGTAATAGTTACACAGTAAGAGATCATTAATAGTAGAATTTAGTATTAAAAGTAAGATGTTGCTATATCAAAAATTGAAAACATGTAGGCTTTGATTTAGAAATAAGTAATCGTTCTAGCCTAGAAATGCAGTAAAAAAAAGTGACCAAAAACTTTTAAAAAAGAGAGAAAGAAAGAAAGCTGTTAGTGGAGGTTGAAAATTTTGGGAGAAAAGTCTTATTAAAAGCTAAAAAAGGGCAACTTAAGTTTTTGAGTTGTAGAACAATTCTGTTTTGAGATAAATTGAATATCAGAAAAGGTGTCTAATAAAATGTGTGAAGCTGCCTGAGAAGATTTTTAGGCAGAATGTTAAAAAGATTAGTTACATGTTTTTAGCTGCATGTGTTATGTTATCTGCACGAGACAGACAAACTAAAGAAGAAAATTTTCAACTACAAGAAGAATTTAGAGGAACTGTTGTGCCTAAGAGCTACTGAATTGAAAATTAAACATTTTTCACCCCCATTTTCTCTAGTCTGCAAATGATTCTGATTGTGTAAAATAGCTACTGGATAAGAACCAACTCAAGAGTATGGTTATGAGATGCTTATAGATGACAGTAGATTTTTTTTATTTAGCATGCACAAAAATTATCTGGAGAGCTTTCTAAAACACATGGTTTATACTCTTTCTTTAGAGATTCTGCTTTAGTAGTTTTAAGGTGGGCCCACAAATTAAATTTCTAGCAAATCCTGAGGTAATGCTTCTGGTCTGGAGACCATCCCTTATAAAGCATTGACCAAGACAAATTTAAGCCCATGCCAATTAGACCTGCTAAGCTAGACAAAATGCCTGCTAAAATTCTTAAAGATGCTGTTCTGCCAAAAATAGAGAGCAGTCTTGAAAGGAATTATAGTGGTAGTCTTTGGGATATGATATCAACCCCAACAGGACTGAAAAAGAACTTAGAAAAATTTAGCTGTCTTGGTGGAGCTCTTATTGCTGGAGCTAAATAGAACAGAAACACTTATGAATGAAAAAAAGCCCTGGCTGTGTGGCTCAGTTGGAGCATCATTCATATATCAAAAAGTCCTGGGGTCCATCCCAGGTCAGGGCACATACCTAGGTTGAAGGTTCAGATCCATATCGAGGTGAAAATGGGCAAGTAACTGATTCATGTTTCTCTCTCACATTAATATTTCTCTCTAAAATTAATAATGTATCTTCTGGTAAAGATTTAGAAAAATAAGAGGAAGTCTCTAGATACCCTACTTCCTGTGGGCAGGAAGTGACTGAGAAAATTTTGCAACTGAAAACATATATTATTATTATCTGTAATAAAGATGGCATCTCAGAGGATGAAGCCCAAGATCACAGGAGAACAATTAAATTGGGAAACACTCTCAGGGAGTATAAATGTTAACATTTGAGGAGCATTCTTTACCTCCAGAGAAGTGAGCCCTGGTTACATGTCTGGGCTGTGTTTCAGAATTTCTGTAGGTTAATGACAGCTTTCCTCTCCTTAACTCGACATTCCACATGTGTGGTCTGCTGATACTTATATTTTAGTTCACATTCTCTGGATCAAGATGAAATGTATTGGCCCTGACTGGTGTAGCTCAGTGGATTAAGCATGGGCCTGGGAACCACGCGATCGATCTTGGTTCAATTCCCAGTCAGGGCACATGCCTGGGTTGCGGGCCAGTTCCCAGTAGGGGACTCATGAGAGGCAACCATACATTGATATTTCTCTCCTTCTCTCCTTCCCTTCCTCTCTAAAAATAAATATAAATAAATAAAATCTTAAGAAAAAGATGGAATGTATCTGAGAAACAGTACCTGAGGAGCTTCATCAATAGCTGACCTTGATATAAGGAAGAGATCCACAATTTAAGTTGAATGCTGTGATTGGAATGGGGTTTAAAGGGTCTCTGGGATTATATATATATAATCCCTGTAAAATATACATATACTTTACAGACTAAAGTAGTATGAATAATTTAGAACAGATGGCAGGCTGGAGTAGATTGCAAAATATGACCAGAAGTTCCTCTGATCCCTACACACCAATTCCCAATCAAGGCTGTTTCTCCACCTCCTTTGGTTTGACCCAGGTTTGTGAGTTTCTTAGACAAATAGAAAGAAGCAGAAGTAGTGTTTGGACAATTAAGCCAAGTTTTCCAGAAACTGTGTCCTCCTCTTTTACCTTCTTGAAACATAGATGCCATGAGAGAAAGTCTGAGTAAACCCTGAGATGCTTCATTGGGGAGAATCCAAGTAATTTAAATGATTTTTGAAAACTAGAAAAAAGTGACTCCTGTTATGCTGGTGCAACAATTTCCTATTGGATTTGGATGGTAAAAAATAAAGTTAGGAATTGTTGTTACAGAGTTATAGATACAGTGATATATACCAAGTCTATGTGCATTATATACAGAAGATACAAACATTCTAAAGTCAGAATAATGTTATCATGACAGAATTTGCTTTAGAGAATAAAGCAATTTTTTAAAAGTCAACAGAATTTCATCACAAACAAAGTGGTCTTGTCCAGAAGGGAGATGGTATGTTGCCAATGGTATCATATAAGCATAGTCTCAATGTCCATACTTGACTGTACTTCCAATTTGATTTAAAAGTATAAAAGGGAAACAGGAGTTATATTTTTCATATTTCATTTACTTCAGCAAGTATTTATTGACAATCTACTATGTATTCATAGAAATTCTGTGCTAGAAGCTAGGATAAGATAATAAGACAAAAATGCTTATCTTAAAGGAGCTTTCAGACATATAGTAAGGGAGATAGATAATA
>NW_026521537.1:0-8000 GCF_021234435.1 Artibeus jamaicensis
TGACTTCAAGAAAGATATTGACCAGCAAAAACAATTTATAGTATTGGATTTTAACACACTACTGTCAAAAATGGATAGATCTTCCAAACAAAATATCAGAAAAGATAGTGTGGCATTGACCAATGTCATAGATCAAAAGGACTTAACTGATGTATATGGAGCCTTTATCTCAGAGAAGCAAGGTACACATTTTTTCAAATGCACATGGAACTTTTGAAAGACAGACCACATGATAGGGACGCAAACAAGCCTCCACAAATTCAAGAAAATTAAAATCATATCAAGAATTTTCTCTGACCAGAAGGGACTGAAACTAGAAACCAACCTCAAGTAAAAAACCAAAGGCACTTCAAACTCCTGGAGACTCAATAGCATGCTATTAGACAATGAATGGGTCAAGAATGAGATCAAGGAAGAAAATAAAGAGTTTCCTGGGAACAAATGAAAATGAACTCCACACAGTCTAAATCTTATGGAACACAGTGAAGGCAGTCCTAAAAGGGAAGTTCGTAGTGATATGGGATTACCTTAAAAAAAAGAAAGAAAGAAACATTTAAAATAAACAACCCAACCCTACACCTACAAGAACTGGAGGAACAACAACAAAGATAGTCCAGAACAAATAGAACAAAGGAAATAACCAATATTCAGACAGAATTAAATGACATAGAGATGAAAAGTGCAAATCTAAGGATCAGTGAATCCAGGAGCTACTTCTCTGAAATGATAAACAAAATTGACAAGCCTTTAAGCAGGCTCATCAAGAAAAAAAGAGAGAGGACCCACATAAACACAATCAGAAATGAAAGTAAAGAAATTACAACTGATATCAGAAATACTGTGGATTGTAAGAAATTATTACAAAGAATTATATGACAAGAAATTTGAACACCTGAGTGAATTGGATAAATTTCTAGAAAAAATATAATCTCCCAACACTCAATGAAGAAGAAGGAGAAAACCTGAACAGGAACAATAATGGCAGACAAAATCTAAGCAGTAATCAAAGCCCTGGGCCAGAGAATTATACAAAGCTTATAAGGAAGAGCTAACCCCTATCCTTCACATTCTAAAAATTTTCAAGAAGATGGAAGACTCCCAAATTCTTTTTATACAGCCAACATCATCTAATCCCAAAATCAGTAAACACACAACAAGGAAAGGAAAACTTCAGGCCAATATCACTGATGAACACACATGCGTAAAATCCTCAGCAAAATATTGCCAAGCCTCATCCAGCAATACATTTAAAAAATCATACACCATGATCAAGTGGATTCATCCCAGGAATGCAAGGGTGGTACAATATTCACAAATCAATATATCTACTACATCACATTAACAAAAGCAAAGACAAAAATTACATGGTCACATCAATACATGTGGAAAAAGCATTTGATAAGGCACAGCACTCATTTATGATGAAAACACTCAGCAAAGTGGAAATAGAGAGAGCATTCCTCAACATAATAAAGGCCACATATTAGAAAACTACAGCCAACATCATACTCAATGGACAAAAACTAAAAGGTTTCCCACTAAGATCAGGAACAGGACAAGTATGTCTGCTTTCACCACTTCTATTAAACATACTATTGGAAGTCCTAGCCACAGAAATCAGACAAGAAAAAGAAATTAAAAGGCATCTAAATTAGAAAATGGGAAAGAAAACCGTCATTGTTTGCAGATGGCATGATAGTATACATAGAAAAACCCCTATAGACCACCAAAAAAACTGCTTGACCTAATAAATAACTTTGTAAAACAGCAGGATACAAAGAAAATATCCAGAAATCAAAGGCACTTTGCACCAACAATGAAATATCGGGAAACAGAAATCAGGAAAAAAAAAATCCATTTGATATAGCAAAAAAAAAAGAAAACAAAATACCTAGGAATAAACCTGACCAAGGAGATAAAAGACCTGTACTTAGAAAACTACACACCGCTGAAGAAAGAAATTAGGGAGAACACAAAAACAAATGGAAATATACACTGTGTTCATGCTTTGGAGGAATTAACATAATCAAAATGTCCATACCATCCAAAGCAATATATAGATTTAATGCAATCCCTATTAAAGTACCAATGGCATATTTCACAGATATAGAACAAACCCTTCAAAAATTTATATGGAACCATAAATGGCTCCGAATCACAGCAATTTTGAGAAAGAAGAGCAAAGTAGAGGGGATCACAATACCTGATACCAAACTGTATTACAAGGCAGCCGTAATTCAAACAGCCTGGTACTGGCATAAGAACAGGCACGTGGACCAATAGAACAAAATATAAACCCCAGAAATGAGCCCAGAGGGTAAACCCAAGTCTCTATGGTCAACTAATATTCGACAAAAGGGGGCAGCAGTATAAAAATGGAGCAAAGTTAGCCACTTAAAGGAATGGCATTGAAAGAGCTGTACAGCTACATGCAAAAAATGAAAACTTAAGCTCCAGCTTATACCATACACAAAAAATAAATTCAAGGTGTATATAAGATTTAAATGTAAGTTGTGAAACATTAAAAGTCTAGAGAAGAACATAGGCAGGAAGATCTAAGATATTTCATGCAGCAATATTTTTACTGATATGTCCCCTAGAGCAAGGGATGTAAAGCAAAGAATAAACAAATGGGATCTCATAAAAATAAAAAGCTTCTGCACCCCTCAAGAAAACAGCATTAGAATGAAAAAAGAACCAACTATATGGGAAAACATAATTGCCATTGATACCTCAGACAAGGTTTGATCTCACACAACTCCACTACAGGAAGACAATCAACCCAATTAAGAAATGGGTAAAGGACTTGAGCTCACAACTCCAAGGAAGATATACAGAGGGCCCAGAGACACCTGAAAAGATGCTCAGTATTGCTAGCCATCAGAGAGATGCAAATTAAAACTGCAATGAGATACCACTTCTCACCAGTCAGAATGGCCATCATAAACAAATCAACAAACAACAGGGGGACTTCCGCCAAGATGGAGGCATAGGTGGATAAGCCATGCCTTCTCACACAACCAAGTTTAGAGACAACTAAATATTAGCAACAGAAAACACAGCCAGAACATGGAAAATTGAACTTTTTGGAAGTCCGTTAACAACAAATTCTTCAGCCTGACCGGTAAGGGGTGAAACCAGTGGCTGGTGAAGCGGGGTTGCACAGGAGGACTTGGTCAAGACGGACTCAGGCGCAGGGAATCCAGGCGCGCGAATCCAGGCGCAGGGTTGGACCTAGTGACGCGACTGAGCGAGCGACCAGGTGGCGACTGAGTCGAGCGACCAGGTGAGCGACCGCAGGGAGACACGGAGGAGCGGTGCTGCATGTTGACTGTGGTCATGCATTTGTGCGCGGGTGGACAGGCCAGGGAGTGGGCGGTTGGACCGGGGCCGGCGGGGTCTCCTGGCAAGGGGCGGCAGTGGAGGGCTCCACCATTTCCCTGCTCTGACCGCACCTCCACGTACAGCGTCATAACCCAGTGACTCTGAGTGGCCAGGCCCAGGGGAACCACCTAAGGTCGCTGCTCCTCACCCACTGGCATGAAACAGCAGAGGGGGTCGCCATTTCCCAGCTCTGACCACGCCCCCACATACAGCGCCACAACCCAGTGACCTAGTTCAAGCTCCGCTCCTCACACTTAAAGGGCACAAACAGACCAAAAATACCTCAAGAAGATTTCAAAGCCCCAGAGCTTATAGATCTAAGCAATGAAGAAATAGCAAAACTCTCAGATGCACAGTTTAAAACACTGGTGATCAGGATCCTCACAGAACTGGTTGATTATACCCACAAATTAGACAAATATATGAAGCAACGAAACTAATTGAAATGAATGGAATTGCACGGGTACCAATAGCAATGAAAAGGAAACTGGGACTCAAATCAATGGAGTGGACCAGAAGAAAGCAAATAATGGCCAAACAGAAAAGAGTCAAGAAGCAAGAATTCGAAGAAATGAGGAGAGTCTTAGGAACCTCCAGGACATGTTTAAACGCTCCAACATCCGAATTGATGGGGTACCAGCAAAAAGGCACAGCCACCAGTGGAAAACGTATTTTAATACAAATAATAAAAGAGAATTTCCCCAATCTGGCAAGGAAATAGACTTCCGAAATCCAGGAAGCTCAGAGAGTCCCAAAGAAGTTGGACCCAAGAAGAACACACCAAGGCACATCATCATTACATTAGCCAAAAATTAAAATGAAGGAGAGAATCCTAGAAGCAGCAAGAGCTAAGGGGACAGTCACCTACAAAGAGTCCCCATCAGACTGTCAGCAGATTTCTCAAAAGAGACCTTACAGGCAAGAAGGGGCTGGAAAGAGGTATTCCAAGTCAAGTGAAATCCAAAGACCTACATCCAAGATTGCTCTGTCCAGCAAAACTTTCATTTAGAATGAAGGGACAGATAAAGCTGCTTCTCAGATAAGATCAAATTCAAGGAGTTCATCATCACCAAGCCCTTATTATATGAAATGTTAAAGGGACTTATCTAAGAAAAATAAGTTAAAAAAACATGCACAGTGAAAGGACAACAAACTCACAGTTATTAACAACCACACCTAAAACAAAAGCAAACTAAAAGGACAACTAGATCAGGAGTGGAAACATAGAAATGAAGATCTCGAAGGAGGGTTAGCAACAGGGGAGTGGGAGGAGGAGACAGGGAGAAGGTATAAAAAATAAGTAGCATAGACAGTAGATAGAAAATAGATGGGGGGCAAGAATAGCATGGGAAGTATAGAATCTAAAGAACTTGAGACACATGGACATAAACTAAAGGCGGGGTAATGGTTAATGGTGAGGATGGGGGTAGGGTGGAGGGGAATGAACGTGGGGAATAGAACAACTGTAACAGCATAATCAATTTAAAAAATTAAAAAATAATAATAACCTTAAACATAAATTATTTTTTGAAATAATTTTTTATTTTTCATTTACAGTTGACATATAATATTGTTAGTTTGATTTGTATAACCCAGTGATTAGACTTTATATAACTTACTAAATGATCACCTCAACAAATGTAGTACCACTCCGACACCATACATAGATATAATATTATTGACTACATTCCCTAAGCTGTACTGTACATCCCCATGGTTCTCCTGTAATTACCAATTTGTACTTCTTTTTTTAAAATACATTTTATTAATTATGCCATTACAGTTGTTCTATTTCCCCCTTCATTCCCCTCCACCCTGCATACTCCCTCGCCCACCATTCTCCCCCCTTTAGTTTATGACCACGTGTCTCAAGTTCTTTAGATTATATATTTCCCATACTATTCTTGCTCTCCCCCTATATATTTTCTACCTAACATTTATGCTACTTAATTTCTGTACCTTCCCCCCTTCTCCTTCTCCCACTCCCCTGTTGTTAAACCTCCATGTGATCTTCATTTCTATGGTTCTGCTCCTGGTCTAGATGTTTTCTTAGTTTGCTTTTGCTTTAGGTATGGTTGTTAATAACTGTGAGTTTGCTATCCTTTCACTGTTCATCCTTTTTTTTTTAATCTTCTTTTTCTTAGGTAAGTCACTTTAACATTTCATATAATAAAGGCTTGGTGATGATGAACTCCTTGAATTTGACCTTATCTGAGAAACACTTTATCTGTCCTTCCATTCTAAATGAAAGCTTTGCTGGACAGAGCAATCTTGGTGTAGGTCTTTGGATTTCATGACTTGGAATACTTCTTTCTAGCTCCTTCTTGCCCATAAGGTGTCATTTGAGAAATCCACTGATAGTCTGATGGGAACTCCTTTGTAGGTGGCTGTCCCCTTATCTCTTGCTGCTTCTAGAATTCTCTCCTTCATTTTCATCTTGGCTAATGTAATGACAACATGCCTTGGTGTGTTCCTTCTTGGGTCCAACTTCTTTGGCACTCTCTGAGCTTCCTGGATTTCCTGGAAGTCTATTTCCTTTGCCAGATTGGGGAAGTTCTCCTTTATTATTTGTTTAAATAAGTTTTCCACTCGTGACTGTTCCTATTCCCCTTCTGGTACCCCTATAACTCAGATGTTGGGACGTTTAAAGATGTCCTAAAAGTTTCTAAGCCTCTCCTCATTATTTTGAATTCTTGTTTCTTCTTCCTTTTCTGTTTGGTCATTTTTATCCTCCTTCTAGTCCACTCCTTTGATTTGAGTCCCAGTTTCCTTTCCATCACTATTGGTTTCCTGTATATTTCCCTTCATTTCAATTAGTTTAGCCTTCATTTATTCCTCTAATTTGTGACTAAAATCAACCAGTTCTGTGAGCATTCTGATCACCAGTGTTTTGAACTGTGCGTCTGAAAGTTTGGCTATTTCTTCATCGCTTACATTTATCGGCTCTGGGGCTCTGAGTTCTTCTTGAGCCATGTTGTGATCTGTTCATGCCCGTTACATATGAGGAGCGGAGCCTTAGTTGTTCACCAGGGTGGGGTGACCCAGCTCGCTGGTTTGTGACACTGTATGTGAGGGCAGGGTCAGAGAGGGGTAATGGTGGTTCCCTCTGCCGCTGGGACCTGCGAGGTCTGTTTCATTGCTCCCTATTTCACTGGTTTATCTGCCTGTGAATGTGTGACCATGATCAGCACTCAGTGGGTCCACCGCCTTGCTTCCTCAGTGGGTACAACTCCTTGTGCCCTCAGTGGGTCTGCCTGCTTCTCCACACCTGGGATCCGCCCATGGCTGCCAGTGTGCCTTGGTTGTGCCCAGGACGGTCCTGTGGATCTTTCCTGCCACACACCACTCTGCTGCTGCCTCTGTCCCTCTTACCGGTTAGGCCTAAGAGTTGCTTGTTGTCAGACTTCCATATAGTTCAATTTTCTATGGTTTGGCTGTGTTTTTGTTGCTAAAACTTTGTTGTTTTTAAACTTGCTTGTGCGAGAAGGTCCAGTGCTTCCACTTATGCCTCCATCTTGGTGGAAGTCCTATTCTAGGTCTTTTGACTGGAGCATTTAATCCATTTACGTTTAGAGACTTCCGCCAAGATGTAGGCATAGGTGGAAGCACTGCACCTTCTCGCACAACTGAGTTTAAAAACAACAAAGTTTTAGCAACAAAAATGCAGCCAAACCACAGAAAATTGAAGTATACGGAAGTCTGACAATAAGGAACCCTTCGGCCAAAATGGTAAGAGGGGCAGAGCCAGCACCAGAGCGGGGTTGGGCAGGAAAGATCCAATGGACCTACCCGGGGGCACAACCAAGGCACACTGGCAGCCGTAGGCAGATCCTAGGTGTGGAGTAGTGGGCAGACCTACTGAGGGCACAAGGCAGTGGACTCACTGACAGCTCACCACGGTCACACATTCTATTGCAGATAAACCGGTGAAGCAGTGAGCAGTGAGACAGACTGTGCAGGCCCCAGTGGTAGAAAGTGGCATAGGGGACCACGATTGTCCCTCTCTGACCCCGCCCCCACATCCAGCATCACAAAAAAGTGACCTGGGTGGCCTCTCTGTTTTGCCCCCACATACAGCCTCACAAACCAGCCACCTAAGTGGTCCCACCCTGGTGAACACCGCCTTGTAGTAACAGGCACAAACATATCAAAACATGGCTCAAGAACAACTCAGAGCCCCAGAGCCAATAAATCTAAGTGATGAAGAAATACCCAAACTTTCAGATGCACAGTTTAAAACACTGGTGATCAGGATGCTCACAGAACTGGTTGATTATAGTCACAAATTAGAGGAACAAATGAAGGCTAAACTAATTGAAATGAAGGGAAATGCACAGGAAACCAAAAGTAATGGAAAGGAACCTGGGACTCAAATCAAAGGAGTGGATCAGAAAGAGGAAAAAAATAACCAAACAGAAAAGGATGAAGAAACATGAATTCAAAAAAATGAGGAGAGGTTCAGGAACCTTCAGGATATATTTAAATGTCCCAACATCTGAATTATAGGGGTACCAGAGTGGGGATAGGAACAGCCACAAGGGGAAAACTTATTTGAACAAATAATAAAGGAGAACATCCCCAATCTGGCAAAGGAAATAGACTTCCACAGGAAATCC